>NW_007727524.1:197034-219432 GCF_000696425.1 Galeopterus variegatus
TGTATCTGGAGGCCATTTTTTTAAAGAGTGTTGCTTTGCGCTGCTTTGCCCCCCCCCCACAGATTTGTCACCCCACTTGCCCTGGGTGATGGAGCCACTAAGGATTAGTCAAAGCACATCTCTTCCGAGCAGTGAGAAGCCCCAAAGTGGTTAACTTCCCTGGGAATGCTCAAGCGAGAGAGATTCTTTCCATTTGGGAAATTAGTGCTGAATTGGGGTTTTCCTGCATTTATTTTCCAGACCAGGAAGTTACAGGAAGAGAACAAAGGTGGGGTTATAGTTTAACAATATAGGCTGGTAACTTTCAGTGAAACAAGCCAGATGACATTTTAGTAAGGCAATTAAGTGGTCTTATCAACACAAGCTTGATCTTAGCAAACATTTCTTCTTATAGCAATATCTCAGTATCTTTATGTAACAATCAGTAACTAGTCTGTTTTTGAGCCAGCAACCTGCTGTGCCACAATTCTTATCTTTCAACAGAGACTTATAGTCCAAGGAAAATTTCCTGTCTTTGCAATATTTGAAACTGCAAGGCTTTGGAATACCAGGCCCTGTGAAGTACATATGCTTTATAGTATATTCCACAGAAATGTAATTCCCAGGGTGATCATTTTAAGAGGTGGGGCCTGTAGGAGGTGATTAGGTCAGGAGTCTCACCCTTATGAATGGGATTCTTGCCCTTATAAGGGAGGCCTGAGGGAGCTTCCCTGCCCCTTCTTCCATGTGAGGATATATAGGAGGTGCCATCTATGAGGAAAGGGACCTCAAGAGACACCAAATCTGCTGGTGCATTGATCTTGGACTTCCCAGCCTCCAACACAATGAGCAATAAATTTCTGTTGTTTATAAATTACCCAGTCTACGGTATTTTGTTATAGTAGCCCAAATAGACTAAGACATAGGTAGACAAAAGTTTAGAAAGACCAGTTATTTCATGAAGGCCAAACACCTAGAAAGTTCTAATTTTTTGGGTTCAAGTCTAAATGTCATGGAGGCAAATCCTAGTCTCTTTCCCTTGCGGTGTGTACCAGGTTGTCACCACGTAATAGACAGTTTCATCTCTTGCTTCTCAATTTCTTCTTCTCTTGCTCTCTCCAAATTCTAAAAATCCAGAGCTACTACCACAGCAAGCTTCTCTGAATAAAGCAACCCTTCTAACTATTGACTTACAACAAGGGGAAAAAAGTGGTCAGGAAAGAACATCTTTTACTGTGGAGGAATCAGGAAGAGAGAAAGGAAGTAACTCCCCCAAGGTCACACAGGATACAGGCCTTTGTCCTTTTCAGTTCTTTCCAGCACCTGTCTCTACACCCACATCTGCTGCTTGCTACGACCCTCTAGTTTTGCCCATCCCAAAGGCCTCCACTGCCACAAATTATATGTATTGTTTAGCCAAGTCCTTGGATAAATTTAAGTCATTGTTTGAAACACACGCCATCCTCTGTTGTCTCTGCAAAAATTTCCGGTCGATTAAACAGCAATGACGTGGATTATTCTATGAGTATCTCGGGATGGTTGCTTGAAAAACTGTATATAAATTCCATTGTACTGTAGTCAATTAAACCCCATTGTCTACAGAAGTCACCTGTGTGACTTGGGGAAAAGCAAGTATGAATGCAAAAGACCTAACAATGTGTTGAAGCTAAAACCTAACCAGGTAATTTATGCTGCTCAGGGTGTAGGAGCAGGAGCCGGCGATGCTGTTGGTGCCTCGAAGCTGTGCGGTGACGTTATGAGCCCATTCTGATTACTAAGGGCTGCTGATGGGGACGGAGGTGCCTGAAGCTTAACCACCTCTGAAAACCGAGATGAGGAAGACAGAGGACACTTTTTTGTCATTCTTGGTGCAAATGAAAGAAACGTGTCATTCCAACTTCACAAGACGGTGCTCCAAGATGAAACGTTCAACTCCACTGGGACAGTCTTTTTTTTTTTTTTCTTTTTTTTGCTGTTATTACAGAAGAAAATTATAACCATAAAAATGTCCAATTTAGAAAAAAAGGTGCCACTTTAGTGTCATTTGCATAAAAGCTGTTACACACAAATTGTTATAAAGACAAATGTGTAGTGCTCTCGTCGAAAATTGCTTATGTCTTCAGTGCTTTGCCTTCAGCGACATAAAGGCCTCTTCAGACTGAAATTCGTTCGCAGGTAAATAAAGCTGAAAGCGAAATTTCACCTATTTGAAAGTACGTGAGTGGTTTTCCATGTTGTCTTAAACAGGTTTTGAGAGGCTGGGCCCTCTCCTTGCCTCCCTGCTCACCCCCGCCCCGAGCTGACTGACAATCCGCACTGTCCAGGGCTTCTTGCAGGGCACATGCAGTTCACGCTGGAGCTAGTGGTGACGGTCCCACTCCGTGAACAGCCGGGGCACACTCAGGTGCAGGCAGGACACTTGGAGGGAGGAAGGAGGTCTGAGTGGAGAAGGGGCTAATGACTCTTCTTCTCTGGATGTTAACACTTGCAGGATGGGTGGCAAACTCCACCTCGCTGCCCCCCAACCCCCGACACACCAGACCTGCTTCCTGGCAGAATCTTGTCCTCTGAACATCCCTCCAAACTAGCACTATGGGTAGCTCTTATGAGTCCTTGAAGCTGCGTCTCTTTCACTTTTCCTGGGCTTCTCCTGCCTGAAAGGATCTTCTGACTTAGCTGGAGGAATTTCAACATATTCCTCAGGAATCGTCTCATGTGACGGAATGATCTCCCTCCCTGCTCTGTCAGTTGCTTCTTCCATCCTCTGCCCTCCCTACACAGATATTAATATTAATTAATTACATGATTAATCAATATTAAGTTAGTGACTGGCATTCATTACTACACTTACCATGACCCACTCTGACTCACTCTCCTGCTGTCTTTCCCACGCTCATTGCTGTGTCTAGTACATTTCAACCTCCCAATTCCAGGGCTTCAATTGCCATGGAGCAGCTTCTAGAAAGAGTTCTATTGAATGAGTAGCTAACAGTTGTACTTACATAATATGCTATATTTTTAAAGAACTTCCAGTTAATAAGCACTTCCATTGAAATACACCTTCTGGCCTAACTTATTTTAATCAGGGGACTTTATAACATCATAAAAAAGTTGTTTGTTGTGTTTTGTTTTTGTTTTTGCAAAGTTTAGATTTCTTTTTAAATAGGAAGGCATGAAAAAAAGAACATTCATAAAAATTTCCCTTGTTCCATCTCACATTGGTCCCTGTGATCACTGAGTTCCTAGAAACAAAGAAACTGACTTTTAATGAGCATCTACTGCATGCCAGGGACTCCGATACATGCCTTATAGCACATATCAACCCTATAGGTATATATTAATACTGATTAATGATAGATGAGGTAACAACCTCAAAAGGGTATTTGCCTGATGACAGAGAGCTTAGAAAGAGAAAATCCTGGCTTCAAGATTCTCAGACATCCATGGAAACATGCCTCATTTTTATAGCAACATACTGCTGGTAAGATGAGCTTTCTGCATCCCTCTTTTTATCGACTCTTTACTCCCATCCTGGGGGACAGGCCTAATTACTCCATTTTAGAGATGTTGGAGAGTGTGCTATTTAAAAAGCAATGCTGGACTTAGAAAATCTGGTCCTGAATCTCAAATATGACATTTACTAGCCTCTGACTCAACTTTCTCTTCTGGAAAATACCAGCTGAAACAGGAAGGAAGCCAGGAAAGGATTCCAGTAAAGGCAGCAGCTACAACGAGTCTCCAGAGATAAGAGAGATTTAAATGGTGAACAGGTAAGAAACAAGAAAATGGCAAGGGGACAAGGGTGCTTGAGAGTGGATGGAACTCAGCAGGCATCACTGGGAACTGACATTGGAGAGACGAGCAGGTCACCAATAACATTGGGAAGCTTTCATATGTGCACGTTGGTAGAGAATTCAAAGTTTCTGATAGTAGGCCAGTTAAAATAATCATTAATCAGTAATCCTTATCTCAACTTGCTTTCCAAATGACTCCCTTAGGTTTCAACTGGGAGAGGCAGAATGAAGGCAGAATTGGAATTTGAGGACCCCGGCGGGTTGCTGAGTTTCCATTAGAAATGAGAGGCGGGCTCTGAACTGGTGAGAAGTTTCCAGAGAAGCAGTGGTCAGGAGTCTGCACAGACAGCAGGGGGGCAGATGAGGCAGTGGATGGAACCTTCTGGAAGTCCAAACGGAAGTAGATACAAAATGGAATGGAGCATTCTGGACCTCTGATCCACAGCAAATATTTCCTGAATCAAAATGTTGGTCTTCGTAAGTATCTCACTTAGATGGATTCAAGCCACTGTTTTCATCCATTCAATAGGAGAATAGTTCTTTTCATATATATTTCTCTAAATGGTACTAGAAGTCATAAAATATTCAATTAAATAATTTTTAGCAGTGGAGGGGGCCAGACACTTTAGATTTTCTACATGGGAAGTTATAAAAAGATAATTTTTTAGATTATAAAGATATTCCATGCCTAGATATTTTCAAAATGAAAGTTCAAAAATTTTTCCTTTGGAACTTTTATGATAGGTGAGCCTTTACAATTTCAAAATGAGTGTTAACAAAAAGTTAATGCAGTAAGAACAGCTACAACTCAGACTTTATGTTTTCAAAATGAAAAATATCAGCTGGAATATTCAGCTTGGGTATGCATGCAGATTTTCTGCAGAATTATTCAACTTTCATTTTTTTTTTTTTTTTTTTTTTTTTGACAAAGTACCACCTTTGAAAAACATGGCTCAAGCCATTTGGATGACGGAGACATTGGGAAAGTTTTGAATCTCTTGAAGGAAGGAGCCCCACAGTCCTGGGGCTGAGATGACCCCTCTATTAGAGAAGAACTTAAAGATGCATTGTGAGGACAATGTGATTATTTTAAAGGTCACGGGTCTCCATGAGATAAGGCTGAAGTGGTGGCAATCTAACCATGGCTGAATTGGATTATGGGACAATTTTGTTCAGGCCAATTCATCAAGGCTTGTCTAGATCAGACATTCATGAAACCACTGCTGGTAAGTCTAAAAAGAAAACTGTTAAAATGAAGACAATTATGTAGCTCTTTCAGAATGTTTTATGCAATCTAAAAATACTATCTTATCTTTTAAGATTTGTATATCTATGACTATATATAATCGGAGAATGTGTGTATAACAAGATGCATTGAATGACAGAAGTATCAGGCCTCCCATAGTACAATCACATTCAGGTTTGGGAGCCTAAGGGGGACATCAGGAAGAGCACCCCTCCCCCCATGTGATTTGGAAACCTATTGAGAAGCCAACCGGAGTCAGTGGGTGGAAGGCACAAGGACGCCTTGATTACACATCAAGCAGCTTTGGAGAAAGAGGCTTCTATATGCAGGTAGATGGGCTTCCTAACATGTGTCCCCCAGAATGGGGTTACTGCAAACACCCTTTTGTGGGGAACCTAACTTGTAAAACTGACAGCATATAGCAACAAGCAGAACTCACATTCTCTGGGCAAAGGCTTCCAATGGAAAAAAAAAAAATTCTGAGCCAAGCATCCCAGGGTATTCCTTCCAAAATCCCCAGATAATTTATCCCTCTTTTTCCAAGAAAGAGCAAGAGAAGGCACAGGGAGAGGCTGGTAGTGTTACGCCAGCAGAATTCCCTCCACTTTAGAAGAAAATCCAGGAGAGGGGAAGAAGTATCTCCCTCTGAGAGTAGGTTAAAATTGGGGTACTCCAGAACACCCAGCGAAAGGACAAGTCCCAGTACCTCACTTCAAGTCTCCATTCCAGCTCTGAAGAAGCAGGCAACCAAGCTGGTGTGAGGTTTGGAGGCCAGGTCCTGGGGAAAATGGTTACAAGAACTGGGCATATTACGCTGGAGAAAAGAATCAAAAATAGCCAAACTATGTCAAACCTGTTTTTGCAGGGGTGACAGAGTTGACTTTTTCTCTGGAATTCCAGATGGAAAACCAGTAGTGGCGGTAGAAGTTACAGGGAGACAGACTTCGGCTCACCGTGAGGACAAGCTTTCTAACAGTTGCATGTGCCCGAATGAGCTGCCTTTGAGGAAGCGACGACCTCGCTTCCGGAGGTGTTAGCAGAAGCTGGAGGCCGTCTCTCTGGGATGCTGTGAAGGGGTTTCCTGCTCTGGGTGGGAGGGAAAACCAGATGGTTTTGAGATTCCTCTGGGAGGCTGCATTTCTATGTTTATGCCCTTTCCTAAGACAGACTTGGAATATTTTGGTGCCTCCTGTGCTTTGGGTATGAAATTCAAAGTTGATGCATGCCCAACTCTTGGTAAGCGCAGAAGGTCCAGAAACCGCAGAGTCACTGTCTATGGAGAAGACACCCACAGTTTTCAGTGTAATCCAATCATCCTTTAAACCTTTTTGCCTGACACTTTGACACACTGGCCAAAATGAGGGATAATGCTTGAGTGCATATCATGTACTGTTCCAAGTAGCTGTATACTTATAAACCATTTCAATCTTTCCAACAGCCCCATGAGGCATTACCATCCCCATTTGCCCAAGGCAATACTCCAGCACTAGGAGTTAGAAAGATGTGCAAGTCCACACAGCTAGTAAGTCATGGAAACAGGATTCAGAACCAGGCAGCCTAGCTCTGGAGCCTGCACTCATAGCTGCTGTGCCAAGCTGCGCTGGCCTCAAGCTGTGTTCCTTTATAGTCCCGGGCTCATGAGAGACTGTTCCCCATCCAAGAGGTACATCTTCCTCCCTTTTCTTGTCCAACCACTCCTGCTTCAAGACTTAGCTCAAGGACTTCCCTGTCACTGCTCCATGCCTGGCTGTGCTTCAACAAAATTATTTGCATTATATTATCTCTTTGTTTGCCTGTGTCCCCTACCTGCATGGGGGCTCCTCAAGGGCAGCAGCCGTGAACTTCTGGTCCTGACACTAGACTGAACAGAAAAGAGACATCTAGTAAATGTTTGTTGAGTGAATAACCAAACTGACCTTTTCAGTCTGCGCAGACAATTCCTTCTGTTTTATGCTTCAAATGAGGACAGGTATTCTTTTGTTTTTTCTTTTCTAAAAATTTTTATTTATATTTATTTTTGTGGGTTATACTGTGTTGTTTCAATACATCTATATATTGCACAATGATTCACTTAAGGTACATAGTATAGTTTATATTTTAATTTTTATTTTTTATTATTAGCATATTCATTATTACAAATCATAATTTTTCTTTATGCCCTTTACATGACCTATCTCTCCTCATAACCCCCCCCCCTTCCTTACCCTAGTCTCTAGTATCTTTAGGTCTGTTCTCTCCTTCTGAAAGTTCAATGTGTTGTTGTGGTCTTTTCTTTCTCTCTGTCTGTCTGTCTGTCTTTCCTTCTGTCTTAGCAACCAGTTATGAGTGAGAAAGCAATCCTGAGCAAAAATAAATAAATAAATAAAGACAGAGGCATAACACTACCCTACTTCAAATTATATTACAAAGCTATTGTAAACAAAACAGCATGGTACTGGCATAAAAACACACTCAGGTCAATGGAACAGAATAGAAAACCCATGAATCAACCCACATACCTACAGCCAACTGATCTTTGACAAAGGCAACAAGAGTATACACTGGGGAAAAGACTGCCTCTTCAATAAGTGGTGCTAGGAAAATTGGACATCCATTTGCAGAAGAATGAAATGGACCTGTACCTCTCACCATATACCAAAATTAACTCAAAGTGGATTAAAGACTTAAATAAAAGATCCAAAACCTTAAAATTACAAAAGGAAAACATAGGAGAAAACATTCATGTGCTGGCTGACATGTGTACATTCAGGTCTGGAGAAGACGTGAGTCTACTGACAATTAGTGGGGATGGAGAGTTTCAAAATGCCATGGCTACCACTGATGATCATCACTGCTAGCAATTGTCTGCCCCTACAGTTATCCAGGCACTGTCCTAAGCACTTGACATGCACTAAATCATCTAATATGCACTGTCTTACTCCCTCCATTTTACAGCTGAGGAAACTGAGGCACAGGAGGTTAAGTAACTTGCCCAACACCATACACCTAATGAGTTGTGGCACCAGGATTCAAACTCTGACTTTCCAGCTCAAGATCACACCTCTAGATGTCATGCTCTACCAAAGGCGGGAAAGAACAGAACCAGAGTGTCCACAAAAGGCAGCCCGGGACGACAGTGACATCCAGATGTGGAGGGAGTTTTCTACTCAGCACATTCAAGATGGAAGCTGCTGCTGAAAAGACGGCAGGGGAGGCACCACTGGGCTTGGCCCTGGGCCAGGAGGAGCATGACCTTCCTCTGCACAGATTGCATCTTGCTTGCAGGTCTTCATCCAGCAACTATGTGTGATGATGAACAAATCTCCTATAAACATCCACATGCAGGTTTTTATGTGGACATTAGTGTTTCGTTCATTTGGGTAAATGTCTAGGAGTGTTATTGCTGGATCATGTGGTAAGATGATGTCTAGCTTTGTAAGAAACTGCCAAATTGTCTTCCAGAGGAGTGATGGGTCTGATCTGAGGGTTAAAAGATTTCTTTGACTGCTTATGGAGAAAAGAGCTCAGATAGGCAAGCCTGTAACTCCATGGACCACTGCAAAGCAGATGCAACCTCTGCAAGCAGGAAATGATGGTGACAGCCAACTGGGAAGGTATTTGGAGACACAGTGGAGAAGGGCCGAGTTTGCGAACTAAATCTGTTACCCACATGGCCCATCCATGAAGGACTGTGTTTGCAAATAGGTGCTGCATTTTTAAAAGGTTCTTGAAAACCCTAGATGATCATTGGGGTGGCTTCCAGCTCTGTGATTAGAAAAGGCTTCATTCAAACAGTGAGCAAAAGGTTCAAAAAACCCTTTTCTTTCTGCACTTCAGGGAGATAGTTTTGTACAATATCTAAACCTAACAATTTAGCAGGATTTTCCTTTGAAGTAATTATGTGATGATCAATGTCTCTGTCTCTCCTGGGGGAAAACCTACTAAATATATGTTCTATCTAAAATTGTTGTTTTTATTGTTATAAGCCAGGACAAGTGAGGTGCTGTTTCATATTTAGCAACATATAATTTACCTCTTGTACATCTTCCTTTAAACTTGTGGTTACCTTGTCTCAAGGTAAAGAGCGGCAAACAATGAATTATTGTCATTATCTTATAATCAAATACGGTGCAGCCAACAATGGATGTCATTACGTCCTAATGGGGAAATAACCAGCCAACTCTACAGTGGTCATTATGGCAGCAAAATTTAATAATGCTCTGACTTTTTTCCCCCCTTCTTATTTTCAACACCAATTAAAACTGTTTTCAAGTGTTTCTTCCTACATTGTCTGAGTCCCAGTTAGCAAAATGATTGTTTAGCAAATGCGATCTGGCAGCAGGAACTGAAGAATTCAGCTCCTTGAATGGTGAGCCAGTTAAAGGAAGCGGAGTCTTTCTATATTCTGGGGAAATGTGTGCTTACTGGGGGAGGAGGAACAGGGGGGAGAAGGAATCTTTGAGGGTTAGGAAGAGTGGGAATTATACGGCACTGTTATAAGTAAAGCAACTCATCAATCCCCAAACAATCTCATAAAATTAGTATTTCTAGCTTTCACTTCCAACTGAGGAGTTAGAGGCTTACAGAGATTAAATAGCGTCTCAAGGAAGCATAGCCAGGAGGTGCTAGAACCAAGACATACGTCCCAAGGGTGGGGCCTCAGAGCCTGAGCTTTATCCAGCGAGCTAAACTCTCCTTGAGGTTTGCACGCGTTTGCTCCACATAGGGCATTCATGCAATCATTTCACATCTTTGAAATGTAAGCTTTTTCAGTAAATTAATTAGGAGTCCCCTTGGTGGGGACCTACGGTGTGTTAGGAGACATTCTAGCTCCTTCTAGGTAAGCACACATTCCCCAGAATATAGAAAGGGACTCACTGCTGCTTGCCTCGTTTCTGGGTGGCTGTCTTATCCAGTCAACTTGTCTGCTTTGTGTCATGTGCTCTTAGATCAGAGGTCAGTCAACTATGGCCTACTGGTTGGCCCTGACACCAGTTTTTGTAAATAAATCTTCGCAGAAATATAGCCACCCTCTTATTCTAGATGGCTTGCCAAATTTAGCAAATAAAAATACAGAGTATCCAGCTAAATTTGAATTTCAAATAAGCAATAACTTTCTAGGAAAAGCATGCCCCATGCAACATTGGGGATATACTTATCCCCCCAATTTCTTCATTTGTTTTTCTAACTTCACATTTAACTGGGAGTCCTGTATTTTGTCCGGCAGGCCCTCATGTGGGATCTCCTGGATTCCAACTCATGACAGAGACTTCCCTGTCCTGCTTGGCTCACCCCAGAGAGCGGAAAGCAGCATTCGACCTCCTTAACTTGGGCCCCTTCTGGGCCTCAACATGTTCCCACAACCCTTGGAGAGGAAACGGTCCCTGCTGACCCACACCCTGGTCTAGCCCGCCCAACCCTCCATAAAGGGCAGGCAGGACATCTTAAAGTGGACCCTCTGGGCCCTGTGTTGGCAACCGAGCCACCCGAGTGTAAAGATGACCTGCACTAACACAAGTTCATGCAGGGTTTGAAAAGCCATGAGCGTATCTCTGTGTGTGCCAGCCCTTGGGGTGAGGTAACTCGGTTCCCATCAAATGCCCCCTTGTTTCTGGGGAGCTGACCGCACGACTCTCTCCTCCTCCCCCCTTCCTTCTCTTCTGTGGGGGCTTCCGATGCAGGTGCCTGGGGAAGGGTGTTCCACACTGTCTCGTGTTCTCCATGGAAATGGCTCTCTCTGGAATGGTGTATCCCAGTTTTCTAGAACAGACTTGCCCACTGTGGCCCCTGTCCCCAGAGGCCCTCAGACCTGGCCTGCCTTGTTGGTCAACTCTTGTCCTCCTTAGGATGAGCTCTGCCAGAAGGCTTGTCTGCCTCCTACAAAGGATTTTTGGAGGCTCAGCCCCTAGGCTCTCTGAGGGGCCCAGCTCTGTCTGGACCCTACACATCTGATCAAAGTCAAAAAGCTGGGAAGTGGTGTTTGACATTCAAGGTCAGCACAGACATTAATCAAGATGGGATTGTCAGCACACGTGAATAGAATGGTTGAGTGGGAACCAATATGACAGCAGGAGCTTGTTCCTGCTCACTGCTCTATTTCCAGGGTTTGCAAGAATGCCTGGCACCTTTGAGGTGCTCATAAATATATGTCACTTGAGTGAATAAATGAATGAATGAATGAATGAACAATGTTTAGAAATTTCCTGCTTGAATGTTTACTAAATGTCTTTGAGTCACAGATCTCTGGAAATCTCATAAAAGCTGTGGACACTGTTTAGAAAAATGCACATCCACCTTATTTTGCTTGCAATTTAAGGGTTTTGCAGCTCTCTCTGAAGAGCTAGAATGCTCATGGATCCAGATTAGGAACAGTATTTCGCATTCAACTCTCCTCAGCATCTAGATGAAGATACACAGGCTCGGGGAGGTCAGACGACTGGCCCAAGGTTGCAGGGCCCCTGAGAGTCTGTGCTGGGACTTGAATCCTGCTTTTTTCATGTCCTGTCTATTTCCCTGCAATCCACTCAGTTTGTCCATCTTCTCCTGTGTTTTTAGAACGAATAATCAACCATTCAATTTGGCTGGGTGGTTGAGCATTTCATTCAACTTACATTAAAAATTCTGATTTTAATTTTTCTAATATTCCCATTAATAATGTCTGTTTAAGCCATCAGCTGGTTGCCCAATGTTAAAATGTCTTTGAAACAGAAAATGAATGCAAATAATTTAAAAAAAGAAATCAGGGGAAAGCTATCCATTTGTCAGATTTGGCATAAAAAATGTCTTGAAATGCAGTGTTTGGGATAATAAAATATATGAGTTTTTTTTTTTAATAAATGAATTCCAATAATAATTATGTCAGTTTATGCAAGTCCCATCATTCTTTCCGGAAGCCCCATGATAAATCTCTCATGTGTTCAAAAAGGTCTACTGAGTGGCTACTCCAGGTCAAAATCTAGTCCAGGCAGGCACTAGAAAACAGGTGAATGACAGCCTCAGCCCTCGGGAGGGTCCCTGTTTAATGGGGGGAAAAGGAAAACCACAAGATGTTAATGTGTCGTGGTTCATGCTGTAACAGAGGGACATGCCAGGCCCTACACGTGTGTCAAGGGTGGGTTCAGAGGTTCTGAAGTATCTCCCACAGCCTTGGGTCAGCACGTGGGCAGGGCAGGGCTTTGTGCATTCCACAGGTAGCTTCTGGTGGCTGGACTTGAGAATACAGCAGGAGCTGTTGCAACGAGGAGACTGGAGGGTTGAGCAGGGCCAGTTTTGAGAGGATCTCATGAACCCATCTGGACATGTTTCTAAAAGATACTGTAACATTGTGAGCTGGGACACAGCAAGTGATTTAGAGACAGCACTTTGGAAAGGAGCTGACGCAGGGAGTGGGGAGGCAGGGGCTTGTCAATGACAATTCAAGGAGGAGCAGAGTGTGGAAAGGAGGGCAGGAGGCACATGGGCAAAGTTCCAGGGGCAGAAGAATGTAGGTGTTCAGCCCTCGGTATGATCCTGGCACTGTGAGGGTCAGGCCCCAACATCCCACTCTGATTCAGTTTCTTTCTGAGATAGTAGATCTGTGGTTGGAACAACCATGCCCTCTGCAAGCATTTATAAAGGGTTGACTCTGTGCTGGATGTATTTCCACTATCCTACAAGGCCAGCACTACTCTGCCATTTTTTTAGATGAGGGAAGAGGTGGTTGGAAACAGAAGCCCCCCCCCTTCCATCCAGTGGGGGGAAAGAGGAGAGTGCTGGTGGAGCTATACTTCCAGCCCAGGTCCCTCTATTGAAAAGCCCCCAAGTGGAGGCTGTGGATGCAGATCCCGGAGAGGAGAGGTTCATTCCAGAGAAGGAAAGGAGATGGATGCCCCCTCTGACCTTGCCTGGGGGCACTTTGCAGGCTGCAGGAGACCAGAAGGAGGAGGCTGGCTTTGACTAATTCATCCCCAGGGAAGGCAGAAGCTGCTGGATTCCAACCTCCTGACTTGGTGTGGGGTGAAGAATCGGGGCTTCAACAAGATCTAAGGCCAGCGATCAGCAAAGATGAG
The DNA here is from genome assembly GCF_000696425.1 of Galeopterus variegatus. Taxonomy (NCBI): domain Eukaryota; kingdom Metazoa; phylum Chordata; class Mammalia; order Dermoptera; family Cynocephalidae; genus Galeopterus; species Galeopterus variegatus. The sequence continues at coordinate 210,081 of NW_007727524.1, forward strand.
TGGACAGGGATCAAAAGCCAATTGTTTCTCCCCATGACATCAGACAAACACTTGAGATTTTTCTAGCTAAAAATGTTCTAATCACGATGGTCTGAATGTTTGTGTCACCTCAAAATTCATAGGTTGAAATCCTAACCCCCAAAGTCATGCTGTTAGGAAGTGGGGATTTGGGGAGGTGATTAGATCATGGGGTAGAATATTCATGAATGGAATTAGTGCCCATGTAAAAGGGACCCTAGAGAGTTGCCTTGACCCTTCCACCATGTGAGAAGGTGCCATCCATGAACCGGGAAGCAAGGCCTTTACCAGACTCCAAATCTGCTAGCTCTGTGGTCTTAGACTTCCCAACCTCCAGAACTGTAAGAAATAAATGTCTGTCATTCGTAAATTACCCAGTTTATGGAATTTTGTTATAATGGCCCAAACAGACTAGACACAATTCAAATAAATGACACAGCACCCACACGGAGCCAACTGTCCCCTCCATGGAAAATCTAGGGCACCTCCGGCAGCTGCAGTGGCCCCGGCACCAGCCAGGAGCAGACTTGTCTGGCTTTGGTCTTCACTGAGAGTGAAGCTCAGAGTGTCTTGGAGCAGGAGGAGGGAAACCAGGAGAGTCTGGACACTGTCCCCAAAGAGGAGAATGGAGAGGATGGTGCATAGGTCACTGCCAGGGGAGTTGCTCTTAGGACTCACTGTGACACCTGTCTCAACTTCTTGGGCCAGTCATTTCTCTCTCAGGTCTTCCAATTCCTCCTCTTGCAAAACTGGAATCATCATCATCACCATGGATCGTTGTGAGGGTAAAATGAAAAAGTGCATGTCCCTGCCTGGCACTGTGCTCGGCACCTATTTGGTGCTAAATGAATGGGAGCTGTTAGTGCAATTGTTGGGTACTATGGTGAGGCTGCTTGACCTTGAGAGAATTATATTAAGTGAAACTAGTCAGGCACAGAAAGAGAAATACCACATGTTCTCACTTATTGGTGGGAGCTAAAAATAAATAAATAAATTCACACACACATACACAAAATCCGGGGGGGCGGGAGGGGGGAAGAAGACTTAACAACTACAACTCCTTGAAGTTGATACAACAAGCAAATAGAAAGGACACTGTTGGGTGGGAGGGGGGAAAGGGAGGAGGGAGAGGGGGGTTCGGTAATGGGCCACAATAATCAACCTCATTGTATATTGACAAAATAAAATTTTTTTAAAAAAAAAAAGAAACATCTCTTTAAGCTATCAGATCTTTGATCAACACTCATCCAGCAGCATTGAGTGGGGACACTGTGGTGACTGCAAAAAACTTTCAGTATGAGAGAGGAGACAGAGGTGAGCACAGTGAGGCTGACCCAAGGCAAAGTGCAAACACGCCGTAAGGAAATGACAGGTAATGTGCTGCACAAATGGATTTCCAAGGCAGCTGCCCCAGGCTGTGGCTGCACCTGTGTCCAATAGGCCTGCAGGGGTGACCAGAGCCAGGCTGTTTGGAAATCTCTGCTCCTCCACTCAGGACTGTCTTGAGGGACTCCTGAACTTCTCCCTTCCTTCACCCATCCATTGAGTCTGTCACAATACTTATCAAGGGCCTACAGCAGGGCGAGTACTGCAGCAGGGGCTGCAAATAGGGCAGAGGACGAGATGAAGCCTCGGCCTCCCTACGTCTCATCTCTCCATTTCCTCACCTGTAAAATGGGGCTAGTAGTTTACATATCTCATAAGGCTGCAGTGAGGATCAAATATAAGAGTCCGTGGGCAGGTGATTAGTCAAGGGCAACCCTGGTATCTGCTTGATGCTTTTATAATAGCATCCTTTAAAAGCATGGCCCAGAAGCTATGTCACTGAAGTTGTGCTAATAAAATGATATATTATGCCCCTTCCACGTACAAATACCAAAATTCTTAGCTTTTGATTAAAAATCTAGCCATGTGGACTTTTAAAATAATATGTATGTAAGCTAAGTCTATTGGAAAAATTAATGGGTGATGATAGTAGTAGCCTCGGTGACATTGACATACAGAAGCTACTGTTTCTTGAGTACCTACACTGTGCCTCACACTGGGCTCAGTTTTTCCTGCCCCCTTTTGCCTGTAATCTTTAAAATCCTATGCCACAAGTTCTGCCATTGAGTTCTGCAGATGCAGAAATGGAATTTTAAAGAAATTAAGTTACACACCTGAACCTACACAACCAGAAAGTGGCAGATCTAACATCTGTATTCAGTGCTGCCTGGGTTTGAGCCCTTTGATCTTTCCATAGAATCATGGTAATTGCTAGTGTAATAATTCGTTATATTTATATAGCTTGTTTTTCAGTCTTAAAGTTCTTTGGTAGGCCTGCTTTCATTTGGATTCTCCAACAATCCAAGAGAGCAGGTAAAATTTCCATTAGATAGAAGAGGAAATGAAGGATTCCAGACTTGCTGGAGGTCTCATGACTCAATTTGGAAGACTGTGGGCTTGAACTCAGGGCCGTGGTCACCCGGTCCAAAGAGCCCTCCATAGCCACCTCCTTTCCCTCAATGCCAGAAAATGATAAAGTATAAAAGAAACTGATCATTGTTTTTTATTAATAAAATGTTAGTATTTATCTTATCACAGTTTATTTTAACATGAGATCAAAGAAATTAAAATTTTAAAATGAGCTCACCTCAACTGAAAAAATAATATAATAAGATAGATGGTCCCATTTTAATGAAAATCTCCCACAAACTCATGTGACCAGCCAGCACTGATGGGTGGCTAAAATTACATGAAAAAAATACCAAAATGTATTTTAATATTTTAACATTCCATTCCAATTTTGCAGATAAAAATATGCAAATTAGAAATTAAAATAAAATAAAACTGTCAAAGACCTTAGGGAAGTGGGGCTGCTGAAACGAGCGGAGATTTTAGGAGCCAAAACTTGGCACAGCCTCTTCTATTCGGCAACATAATCTACCTGGCTTCTTCTCTCTCATTGCTCCAACCCAGTGGCTCTCGCCTCCCTCCTCCAGGACATTTGACACTGTCTGAAGACAGGTTTGCTCATCAGAACTGGCATCAAGTGGGTGGACAGCAGAGATGCTACTAAGCATCCTACAATGCACAGGACAGCCCCACCACAAAGGAGCACTGCTGAGGTTGAGAAGCCCTGCCTAAATTTTGATAAACACTCTCAAAAATTAGGGTTTGATTAAGTATGGGATCGTGCCACTTTCGCCAGCATAGACAGATTTTTCCTCTTGGTTTTGTCTGTCCCTCCCCCTCCTACCAGCCCTGCTCACTCATGGAAACCACATCTCCACCCCTGCTTCTGCTCCCATGGTCCGCACCCACCTCAGCTGGGTTCCCTGAACATCACACACTCACACTTACACACTCACATGCTCACACAAGCATACGTACTCACACACTCATGCACATGGACACGCATGTTCATACACTGACCCATGTGCACACATTCGAACACACTCATGTGCATAGACACACATTTACATGCATTTGCACTTTCTCACGAACATATCCACACACTCATGCATTTGTACACATTCACACACAACACGCACATACATGTATGCTCACATGCACTTTCACACATGCAATGCTCTCACATGCTCACAAATGCACACACACTTTCACACATACATACATACTCTCATACCTGTACATGCACTCTTATGTACTCACACACCTGCACATACACATTTGCACAGTCACATGCCCGAATACATTCAAACACACTCAATATACACATGCCTGTGCACACACTCACACATGGACACACACCCACACATACCCCTGACTTCTAATCCCTTGCTCAGACAACCCCTCCCCCATGAAATGTTCATGGAAAAGGCTGCGGCCCACTCCTGAGTTGGGCATCCCTCCTCTGGGCCCCGCTCCACCTTGGCTTGTCTCTGTGGCATTGACCATGCTATCCTTTACCTGCCTGTAAGTGTGTCTCCCACACCAAGCTCTGAGCTCCTTGGGTGCAAGCACTTCCCAGCAGCTAGTGAGCGAGTAGGCAGATCATAATTGAGTATACCAGTGACTGAACAGTCGGACTATGGCAAGGTCACCAGGACTTTCACTGTAGGGGCTGGAGCATGCAGATCCCCCCAAACATGTGGCACAGCACCATGGATGGGGCCAATCAAGCTAAAAGTTCATTATGTAGACATGCATTTAGTCACTGAGAGGCTGATGCTACAAAAACCCTCTTATTTGGAACCCACTGAAATGGGCCACTTTGTTGAGTGGGGGGAACCTTTCCTGTTACCTAAAAGTCTGCTCCCTGCACCCTCACACCAGGGAAAGGCACCAGGTGATCCTTAGCTGACTCCCTTCAATTCTCCTCCCCTACTCCACCTGGCTTCCCCTCCTATGGTCCATAGCATAATATGCAGAGGTGGACGTCCCTGGATCCTAGGCTGACCCCTTCATCTCAGGAACTCATAAAGCCAACTTGCATGGGCCCTGGGAGCAGACTCGGGCTAACTAAAAAGCCAGCACTATCAAGCCTGAAATACCCAAATGTGCTTTCTTATTATTTTTTTTCTTTCCTCGCCTTCACATTTGCATGGAACAAGCAAAGCTTTTAGTCTCAGTGGTTCAAGCAAATGCATTAAAAAGATGAACATTTTAGTTAATGTTCTAAGAAGATCTCCAAAAGCAGTTTTGATTGTGTACTATTAGCATTAATTAATTTCCAGACTGGGACCAGCCGCTCTATTAGGAGAACGCATATTTTAATCAATTTCCCTGTGCTGCTCTGTTCTGGTTAAAGGTAGTTCAGTGGGCTTTGTCTGCCCTATGCCTTTCATTTAACTCAGCACACCACATGCTTGTGAATGCAGAGTGCAGCGCAGAGCCGACCACCAGCCAAGGAGTCACATAGGAAGAGCTACTGGGATCCCAGTGACTTTCCTCTAGGATCTAGGCACCTGCTCCTACACAGGGGCTTGGATGGGGTATCATGACTGTGGTTGGTGACTGTGTTGCTCTAGCCCACAGGGCAAGCTTGTGCAAATTAGACCCCCAAATATGCCCTTTATTTTTGAAGAGTGTAGTCCCATGGCAAGTTAATGACTTGAAGAGCAGAGAGCAGACTTGATGTTGGTCTAGGGCCCTTGCACAGCAAACATCCTGTGCAACTGTACGTGGCAGCCTTGGTTGGTGAACATGGCTTTAATTCCTGACCTCCAGTAGAATGCTGGTCCAGGAAATCCCAGCCACATTTGCCCTTATGGTGGATGTTTATTTATGTGTCTGTGGCATTCTTCATATTTGGTTTTAATGCTTTTCAGGTGACCATGGGGACATCTCTCTTTTCCTACCCCTGGAAATTGTCAATTCATTGAGAATCAAACCCTGCATCAGACCCAACCCAGAGTACCCAGTACAGTCTTGCACACATAGTAGTCAACAATAATTCCTCAAGGATAAGCCGAAATAGTTCTTCAAATGTGACGTTATTCTACCTGTAGACTTCCACCACTTCTTTCCTTCAGTCTGTATGTGTGTACAGAGTATGCAAATGTGGTGCAGCCATATGTTAACACCTAAATGGATATGCATTTGAGTAAGGCGTATAAAGAAGATCAAGGGTATATACACATGTATTTAGGCAAGCATGCATATTCAAAACGTGTGTGTTGCATGTGTCAGTAGGTCTGTAATGTTTATTTTCTTATGTATATATGTCTGAAATATACAGGTTTACATGTTCACATGCACATATGTGAACATGGATGTGTTTATATTATGTACGTAAATGTGCTTATACGCATAATGCACATGTGTTGTAATTGAGAATATACAGGTTTACATGTTCACATGCACATATGTGAACATGGATGTGTTTATATTATGTACATAAATGTGCTTATACGCATAATGCACATGTGTTGTAATTGAGCATATGTATACATTCATGGGACAGTCTAGTATCAGAGGGTAACATGTCACTTCCCCAGTGGGAAGAAGGAGGCAGTACAGGGAGGAGAGGGCATTTGCCAGTTGAGTGGACTCATTGAAAGAACATTCACAAAAGCCCTGCACAGCGCCATCTGCCAGTGCCCACTGGTCAGAAAGTGTTACGTGACCTCTCCCAGCTGAATGTGCAGCTGGGAGAGGTAGGGCTGATTACTGTTCATTTGCTAGTTCTCTAAGCTAGGCTCATTTCTATCCTTAAATGATCAGGGTTTTGTCGTGGAAGAAGAAGATGACAAGAGATTTTGAGTAGGCAATGGGCAGGCCGACCACACATACTCCGTGTCTCTTCCATAGGACAAAGTTAGGTAATGTAAAGAAACATCCATAACCAAGGTCTTTCTGGGGGTTATTCCGCTTTCATTTTTCCCACCGAGACTTTGGTAAGGATTGGGAAGGCAGGATCATGAGGTTACCCGCTCAGATAAGGACTTGGAATCCTCTGCGGTCACTTGTTTACAAAGTGTTGCATTACATCCATAACCAAGGTCTTTCTGGGGGTTATTCCGCTTTCATTTTTCCCACCGAGACTTTGATAAGGATTGGGAAGGCAGGATCATGAGGTTACCCGCTCAGATAAGGACTTGGAATCCTCTGCGGTCACTTGTTTACAAAGTGTTGCATAAGTGTCCTTGCGTGGGTGGTGTTTAATCAATGCGTGCAAATGTATTTCTCTCTTGTACTTGTCAAGAAAAGTCATTTGCATCCTCAGCTCCCCTGCCTTGCGGGTGATCATGGGCGCTGCAAAGAGTGAACTGCTCAGGTGGGTTCTCCAGTGTTTTCCATCCAATCCCAAGAAACCCCAAAGTCAGGAGACAAGAGTGGGAAAAGGAGAAAGGCAAGTGGGGCTGGAGGTGGGGAGGAGATGCCACACAAGCGAACCAACCGAAACCAGAGGGAGATCCGCTTCACAGTTCATCTCACCGCTCCAGCTGCCCACACTCATCTCCCGACCCGCCTCTGCCATCAGAGCCTGGTATTCATCTCACAAATCCATTATTTAATAGTGTACTTAGGAGAGAGGGAGAGGGAGACCGGAAAGCAAAGCTGAGATGTCTCGTAGGCTTTATTTGAAATTGTAAGCAAATTTAGTTCTTGGAAACATTGCCAGATGGGTACCCAGAGACTAAACCCTTTGGCTTATCCACAGAAAAAGGAAACAACAATCAAAGCTGTTTACAAATGGCACCTCCCACAACCAGCTATGGGGGTACGCCTCATGGTTTCGGTAAACCTAGTTGAATCTCCAGGCAGCTTCACTGAGGAGCACCTAAGTTCACTAGTACTAGTAATAAGGTTGCCCACATTAAGCCAGTCAAGCACAAAGATCTGGCAAAGAAAAGGTCTTCTCTGGTGTGATGGTTAATTGTATGTGTCAACTTCTCTGGGCCATCATGCCCAGATATTTAGCCAAACGTTATTCTAGATGCTTCTGTGAAGATGCTTTTTAGATGAGATTAGTGTTTAAATTGGTAGACTCTGAGTAAAGCAGATTGCCTTCTGTAATGTGGGTGAGCCTCCTCTAATCAGGTAATGGCCTAAATAGAAGAAAGACAAACCTCCCCCAGGTAAAAAGGAATCCTGCCAACAGCCGGCCAGCCTTCAGACTCTAACTGCAGCTCTTCCCTGGATCTCCAGACTGCTGGTCTGGCCTGCCGATTTTAAACTTGTACCTCCACAACCACGTGAGCTAATTCCTCAGCATAAATCTCTCTGTATACATATACACATCCTGTTGGTTCTGTTTCTCTGGAGAACCCTAAATAACACATCTGGAGACCAAGGTCAGATTTAGAACTAACTTCAGCGATCCACAGAGTGAACCTTTATTGAATGCCTACTAACAGACTCAGGGGGATGCAGAAATGAAATGTGTGCTCATGATCTGAAAGCGCTGCCAGCCTGTTGGGAGGTTAGATAAGAAAATCCCAAATCTTGCTGCAACGTGACAAGAGGACAGGATGGAGGGCAGCCACGTGATTCTAAAGAAGCTCAGCAGAGGGAACTGAAAGCCAGCCTGAGAGCAACAACTGAGCTGAATCTAGGAAAATCAGCAGAAGTTACCCAGCTGGTGACATGGCTTCTGCTGAGGGGAACAGCAGGAGCAATGTGCCGAGGAGTGTTATTTTTTCCTAAGACGGACAGGCGAGACCGAGTGGGAGAGTGATGTTGGAAGAAGAGCAGAGTGGCTTGGCTCTCGAATGTTCTTGGGGCTCTGAAGCATGTGGCTCATTTTCAGGTAACTGAGCTGATCATTCTCACTGATGCTGAAGTTGTCTGGGTATTGTGAGATGAACTGTAACCTCCCAAAATTCACATATTGAAACCCTAACTTCCAGGTCCTCAGAATGTGACTGTGTTTGGAGATGGGGTCTTTAAAGAGGTGATTAAGTTAAAATGGGGTCATTGGGGTGGGCCCTAATCCAACACCACGGGAGTTCTTATAAGAAGAGGAGATTAAGACACAGACACACAGACAAGAAGACTCAGGGAGGACATGTCCATCTCCCAGCCGAGGAGAGAGGCCGCAGAAGGACCAGCCCTGCCGATCTTAATGTTGTGGTTCTAATCTCCTCAACTCTGGGAAAATACATTTCTGCTGTTTAAGCCTCCCAGTCTGTGGCATTTTATTACAGTGGCCCTGGCAAACTGGGTGGTTCCAGTGAATCTTCTGTAACTAGCCACTCATTTATGAAGTGCTTACTGAACATCTACTTGCTGCCAAGCCTGTTCTAAGCACCAGCAAGGAAGACTGACAAGGTCGTTTGTCTCCAGGAGCTTGTGTGCTAGCAGGGGACAGAGACAATAAAAAGGAAAACTGCTGAACGTGCGTGTGATTTCAGATTGTCACGATGGCTGAGAAGAAGGAAGAGGGGGGTGTGACAGAGAAAGATACAGGGAGGGACCTGATTTAACCAGATCGTCATGGAAAGCCTCCAGGAGAAGACTTTCAACCTAAGACCTGGAAGACAAGAAGGGGAAGCCAGGTGCAGATCCAAGAGCAGGATGCTCCCAGAAGATAGAAGATGCCTTAGGTGCGGATGAGCCTGGTGAGTTTGGGTTGTTGAAATCCAGGGCGGTGAGAGCAGAGTAGGTCAAGACTAGAGGGGACACTGCTTCCCTTGGCTCAGGGAAGGAAGGAAAGAAGGAGGGAAGGAAGGAAGAAAAGAGGGAGGGAAGGGAGGGAAGGAAAGAAAGAAAGGAGGGAAGAGAGGAAGGAGGGAGGGAGGGAGGGAGGGAGGGAGGGAAAGAAAGAAAGGAGAGAAGGGAGGAAGGGAGGGAGAGAGAGGGGGGGGAGGAAGGAAGGAAAGAGGGAGGGAAGGGAGGGAAGGAAGGAAGGAAGGAAGGAAGGAAGGAAGGAAGGAAGGAAGGAAGG
>NW_007727524.1:220008-266100 GCF_000696425.1 Galeopterus variegatus
GAAGGGAAGGAAGGAAAGGAGGAAAGGAGGGAAGGAAGGAAGGGAGGGAGGGAGGGAGGGAAGGAAGGAAGGAAGGAAGGAAAGGAGGAAGGAAGGAAAGGAGGGAAGGAAGGAAAGAAGGAAAGGAGGAAAGGAGGAAGGAAGGAAGGAAGGAAGGAAGGAAGGAAGGAAGGAAGGAAGGAAGGAAGGAAGGAGGAAGGAAGGAGGAAGGAAGGAAGGAAGGAGGGAAGGAAGGAAAGAAGGAGGGAAGGAAGGAGGAAGGAAGGAGAGAAGGAAGGAAGGAAGAATAGGAGGGAAGGAAGGATGGAAGGAAGCTGGGAAGGAAGGAAGGAAGGAAAGGAGGGAAGGAGGAGGGAAGGAAGGAAGGAGGAAGGAAGGAGAGAAGGAAGGAAGGAAAGGAGGAAGGAGGGAAGGAAGGAAGGAAGGAAGGAAGGAAGGAAGGAGGGAAGGAAGGATGGAAGGAAGCTGGGAAGGAGGGAAGGAGGGAGGGAGGGAGGAGGGAAAGAAGGAAAGGAGGGAAGGAGGGAAGGAGGGAATGAAGGAAGAAGGGAAGGAAGGAAAGAAGGAGGGAAGGAAGGAAAGGAGGAAGGAAGGAAGGAAGGAAGGAAGGAAGGAAGGAAGGAAGGAGAGAAGGAAGGAAGGAAAGGAGGAAGAAAGGAAGGAAGAAAGGAAGGAAGGAAGGAGAGAAGGAAGGAAGGAAAGGAGGAAGCGATAACTTCGTATAATGTATGCTATACGAAGTTATTACGGAAGGAAAGGAGGGAAGGAAGGAAAGAAGGAAAGGAGGAAAGGAGGAAGGAAGGAAGGAAGGAAGGAAGGAAGGAAACGAGGAAGGAAGGAAGGAAAGGAGGAAGGAAGGAAGGAAGGAAGGAAGGAAGGAAGGAAGGAAGGAAGGAAGGAAGGAAGGAAGGAAGGAAGGAAGGAGGGAAGGAAGGGAAAGGAACCTTACTTAAAGAATAAAGTACTTTAAATGGAATCGGATTAAGGAATATCAGAATCACAAGATGTGTTTGTTTTTCTGAGTTGCAAAGAGCAAGAGAAACAAAAAGAAACAGAAGCAGTGAGACTTTGTAAGAGAAATACACAGGAATCTCCTCGTGGTGCCACTCAGGGCTGCCTAATGAGAGCCCAGCCAGCACAATATCATGCACCAATCTGGTATGTATTAATAAGGCACATCACAATTTTTAACTGATTGTGGTGCACAGACTATTCCCATCATTAATATAAATGAAATAGGAGAAATAGTGCCAAATGTTTTAAACGGGGACTGCCAGGAGACTGCAAGGTGTAATTAGGCGAAAGCACTAAGTATATGTAAAAATTGCTCTGTGTGCAGAATGGTTGAGTTGGGCAGGTAGGGAGCAGGCATGTGTACACATAAAGAGACTGGACGTGGAAGAAAGTCATCTCGGAAGGTGCTCGTAGTGGGGTCTTCCATGTTCAACTCGGAGGAGTTATGTAAGCTCACTGTGCTGTTTAGGACCCTATAGACACAATGCAGGAGGCCTGTGTTCCTAAACTGATTTATATAGTCTGACTGGCTTTCAGAGGAGGAGGTCTTGGTTGTTGAACGGATAACCTCTGCTTTAGAAAGTAGAGGTTACCACTTATTGAGCACTTACTATGTGAAAGGAGCTCCACAGGAGTTATCATCTGTTTTTTTCAATTCTTACTAAAGCCCGCTCTACAGATGAGAAATGCAAGGCTCAGCAAGCTATAGGAACGTGGCTCAAGACCAGGCTTCAATGCAGGAGGACCTGAACCAAATATCTCTTTTCCTTCCTCCATGCCATTCCACCTCTGCAAAGGCCCTGCTAGGTGCAGCTTAAAGGCCACCTTAGGGGGCCGGCCCGGTGGCGCACTGGATAGTGCGCCGCTTGGGAAGCGCAGCGGCACTCCCGCCCGAGGGTTCGGATCCCACATGCAGACCGGTTCCCGCTCACTGGCTGAGCGAGGCACGGGAGCAACGCCAGGGGTTGCAATCCCGTTGCCGGTCCCCGGTCCGGTACGGGGGCAACACTGAGGGTTGCGATCCGGTGCCGGACACGGAAAAAGACAAAAGGCCACCTTAGGAACATTGAGCAGGACAAGCCCTACAGAGAACAGGATTGTAAGACCTGGCATGGCTGCCGAGAACTGTGTGATCGCGTCTGTAAAGCAGGATGCTGACAGCGACGGCCACAATCTAATGAGCACTGCCCACAGCGAGGCGCTCTCCTGAGCACTGTGCCTTGTAACAACCTTGTAACACCAAGGTCAAGTTTTCAGATTCCTGTACTGGCAAGCCACCAAAACTAAATAAAGATATATATTAAAAGCAAAGGTAATAAATACTTTGAACATGTCATTTCCTAATTATTTCAGTACAGCTTACTAGGACTTATGCCCTGAGGTTGTTTATTTCCACTGTGTCTAATGTACCCCTGCCCCTCTCTTTCCAACCCCCCGTTTAATGACATCATGGTGGTAGTTTGAAATCAGTCATGATGAGAATATTCATACCAAGGAAACTAGCAAGTGCCACACATTGGAAGAACTGGTGTGTGTGAATGAAAGTCAGTTGCTAAACCTTACCCAGCACACCCCTGAGATGAGGGGACCACTCAAGGTCAAGTTCATAGAGGAAGTGGGTTGGTTTGACTAATTCAAAGAATAGAGACACCCCCAGAGGATTTCTTATGAAGATGTGCAATAAAGCAAATAATAAAATAAACATTACAGATTAAATAAAACAATAATGATTATTCCTAATAAAGTAGAAGCATTATTTATGATCACATCTTCCAGATTCAGCCTGAATGTAGACGAGATGCATCGCCTAAGCTTTTCATTATGTTCCAACCAATTATATTTCTCATCCTCGGTATTTTTTTCTCCCATCAAAGGGACAGCAAGATTGACTCTGTTCCTACAAGCCTTTGGTACAGGGGAAGACAGTTGTCTTTCCTCCCGATGCCTCCAAAGAAGGTGAGGCCACTGACCCTTCTCTTCACGTTCTTCGAGCATCAGAGATACAATCTGAAGTGGTGAGACCCTGTCATGCACAACACCAGGCAGGGTTAGACTGACACTACTCTTTCACATGACAATCTTTTGTTTCCCTTTAGACTGCTTCAGTTGTAGCAAATGGTGGTGGTGGTGATAGTGGTGGTGGTGTTACGTGGAGGACCACATACCATACCAGTGGTATGGGAAGGACAGGGCAAGGCAGACTCTCCTGGGTCTCCCTCTGATGACTGTCCCTTAGCAGCTTTGCATGTAGGATACCCCCTTGTGGTCAAACCAATATCCCAGACACGTTAATCAGGAATTCATTTCCTATGAAGCTTTCACTAGGAAAGGTTTCTTTTAATGGTTTTATAAAAGCATCTTGGCATGTACACAAGGAGTGGCGTGGTGCCAATGGGTCAGAATGGGCAGAGTCTATGATGAAAATGTCTGGGAACAAGGCACTGAATGATGGAACACCAGCCGATAAGCCAACACCAGGTCCAAGCACATTATCTTTCTGCCTGGTCCAGGACAGCTGCCTCACTCGGTAATGGATTTGAATGCTCAGGAGTTCTCCTCGCATTTCAACTTAATGCTCTCTCATTTATTTCCGTTTTCGGAAACCACAAAGCCAAGGTAGCGAGAAGCAATGAGGGGTAATGGAGGGAGCGCTGGTCTGGAATCAGTAGACCTGGCTTCCAATACCGCATTGCAGCTAGCTCACCGCAGCTAGCACATCTTTTCTCTAGGCCTCAGTTTCCTCATTTGCTAAAAAGGTAATTGAACTAAAAATTTCTGAACACTTCTTCTATTCTAACAAACTGGCATAAAAACCCATGACTAGGCCAAAGACTTTTCTCTCCCAAAATTAGAATGATGAGCTCAGCTCTTACACGCAACTTTTGGCTTATTACTCTTAAAATTAGCATAAATATTTTTCCTATGTTGCCATCATCCAGTTGTAAGATTTTCATAAACATCGTTGTTATGGACACAAACAATGCACTTTATGTACTGAGTGAGTCAAGATTTTATTAACCAGACCCTAATTGTTGCATATTTTGTTTCCTAGAAGATGCTTCAGGGGAAGTCTCAGCCCAGCTCAGCACAAAACCCCCTTTCACTGAGAGCTTCCTCATTCCCAATATCCACAACAGAGTCCTCTGGCATCCTTGTTTTTACCAAGTAACCAGAACCTCCTGACAACATTAATTGGTCCGGGGGTGAACACCTGACTTTAAATGTGCCAATCAGATTATCTCTTCCTGGGATAGGGTTGGACCACATCTCCATCTCTAAGCCAATTAGGTGGATGGGTGGGAGGTGAAGTACTGTGATTGACGAGTGCTAGGCCACAAGCCCACCCTCAGAGCCGTAGTGCTGGAGAAGCCAAAGTCCACATCCCCAAACCACCTGATTTAAGCAAGAGTACTATTGAGTTGGAGGGGGGAATTATTTACAAAGAGAAAAATACAATGCGGAGGTGGGTAGCAAAGCAGGAGTTGATGCCTTTTCTAAGTCTTTTTTATAACAAACCCAAAGTCAGAGGGACACTGTCGTGGACCAATTCCTATGACTTTCATTACATGTGAACTTTAATTCTTAATTTGCCATGCTACCTTGTCAATCACTCAACTCAATAAATCAATATACTGTGTGTGTGTGTGGTGTGTGTGTGTGTGTGTGTGTGTGTGTGTGTCTTTCATGCAGGCACTAAGCCCCATCTCTAAATTCTGATTTTGTAGGTCTGGAACGGAGCTAAGGAAACCATATTTTACCAAAGACTTTCCCCCTGTCCAGGTGATTCCGACACAAAACCACAGTTTGGGATCCATTAGTGTTGATCACTGGGATCTACTGAGAGGAGTTATTCTACTGTGGTTGGGAGGATGGAGAGAGAGAGCAAGGCTAAAGGCAGAGGGAGTGAAGCGGAGGCTGCCCGTTCCTAACACAGGGGGTTAGGGGCCAGGCAAGGGCCAAACCCATCTAGTACAGTTAGAGGAGATGTCAGCAACAGCTCTCCGAGATCCCCCACACACAGACGAGCCAGCGAAGATTCTGGCCTGGCCAGCTGGGTGGCGGTGCTTGTCAACAGCATCCTGTGGTCCAGCCATGGTCATCCGCTCTTTTCCATGGACCTCACTATTGTCACCCATGCCTCCATGCCTTAGAACATGCTCTTCCTTCTGCCTTTTCCTTCTCGTCTGCCTGGGGAATCCCTACATTTCTGTCACACCTCAACTTCAGCACCAGACTTCCAGGGAGCTTTCTCGCATCTCCCTGTCCTCTACATGTTCCCCCAAGGCAACCCCTTATTAGTTCAGTCCATGTACCTGCCCATCTTCCCCATATGGCTGTGAGCTCCTAAGAGGGGGACCAGGTCCTACTTACCTTATAATCCCCATTAACCAGCAGAGGAGCTGGCCGCTGCATGCTGAACGGCCATCAGTTAGTAACCATCTGCCCAGCTGAGAGCCTGCACCATTCTGCATGGGAGAGGGAGGCAAGTCCTGGGCACTGCAGGGAGACATCCCATCCCTGCCCCGTGAGCTGACTGGCAGTCTGGGTCTCTCCAGAAGGCAGAAAGTCTCAAGGCAATAAACCTTCTCCCCAGAACTGAAGGTTGGGGTAGGGTAGATAAATGAAGTCCTACAGGATTCCTGTTTATCTGATTGAAGCAAAGCAAAGTTGGCCACAGGATTTGGTTCTGTGTTGTGAGATAGCAGCCTTTGATGGTAAATAAAAGCTACATCAAATGGGTATTTTACAACATCTGGATACCTGGGCTTAATGCTTATTCCTTATATTTTGTAGACTGGCCAAAGTGTTGCCGTGTGTTTTGAAAGAGTCTTATTTTTTAATATAAAATATACAGTATCTGATTTCCTAGGGAACATGCATATATTCAATGCACTCATCAGTAAGAGAGAGCGACGGAGAACACACACCTATAGTGTTTCGGAAATCAGAGAATGTGGCTTCTTTCCTAATTTGTGAGGAAGAGGGTTGGGGGAGGAGGGTGCATCAGGAAGTGAGAAAAGGCCTAATGAGATTCTGAGCTTCTTTAGAATCAGAGGCAAGTGCGGCTGTATCATGGCCAAAATGGTATAAAACATTTAATAGCATCTCTGAGCACATCGCAAGAGCTCTGAATAGGATCCCAGAGTTTCACAGCTCCCTCTCCGGAAACTCGGGAGTCTGGGGCTCAGGGAAGCCTACAGACTGCAGAGTTGGCATCTCTGAGATTCCTCCCCTTTGAGCAGAAGAAAGCTGTCACTTCCGTCACCTGGACGATGGGAGGACACAGCTGCAGTGCCAGCTTTGCTTCCTGAACTTCACCTGGATCTTGGAGGAGGGATTCCAATAGTTGCATCAGTACAGAAACTCTGCTTCCACGTCCTGATGTGCTATCTAAATGACTTTCACATGGAAAGGGAAGAGAGATCAATTCTCTCAGTCCCTCTCCAGTTAATACAGATCCGAGACAAATGATCTCAGGCCCTCCAGGAAGTCAGGAGTAAGGGCGCCCAGCTCTTCAGCCTGCCGGACACGGAGCACTTCCTGGTGATAGGAACAGCGGTGAGGGGACGGCCAGCGTCTGCCCACTCCTTACCATGCAGAGGCCTTGTTCTGACAGTCCTGCTGACATCAACCCCATCTGCAGTGGGTGGCGCAGAGAGGCCATGTCTATCACGAGGCTTGAGGACTGTAGGACTGAGCCACGGGGGGTAGGGATGTGGAAAGAAAGGCGGCATGGGAAACTGAGACAGACAAGCGAAAATACTGACATTAGAGGCTCTTAAGCTTTAGTGGACAATAGAATCACCTAAAGAGCTTGTCATAATCATTGTCTCCAGGAGATTGGTAATAAATTCAGGTTCACCATGAGGAGTCTAGTTAAATGAGCTTTGGTACAGCCATATAATGAGACGTTCTGGAGCTGCTAAAATGAGTTGCTCTATTTTTACAAATGGGGATGCTCTCAAAGTTGGATGGATCAGAAACAAAGGTGGGAGGGGAAGAGCGTGCATCCAGCGCTGTCACTGGGTACGACCGCATGCCCCTGTGGGGCCGATGGGGATCAAGAGACTTGGGAAGGAGACACAGAAAGAAAACCAGTAGCTGGGAGACTGGGGTGGGAGACAGTTACATTTTGCTGTTCATCTCAGTTTTATGTATTCTGAATTTTGTATCAGGTACATGTATTACTTTGTCAATCAATCACTCAAGCAATTGACAGGGAATGCGTGTGTGTGTGTGTGCGCGCATGTGTGTACACGATGCCAGCACTAGGCTCATCCACACATTCTGATTCCGAGGGTGTGAGGCTGCGGGAGCAATGACAGAGTGGCCACAGGGGTGCAGACCATGCTCTGTGAAGAGGAGGCTGCTGTGGGCTGAATTCTGTCTCCTAACTGCATATGTAGAGGCCCAGTGTGGCTGTATGTGGAGTAAGAAAGTAAATACGGTTCAGCGAGGTCATGGAGGTGAGGTCTGATCAGAAAGGATCAGTGTCCTCATAAGGAGAGACACAGAGATGGAGTTCACTCTCTCCATATGAGGACATGAGGAGACTGCAAGCCGGGCAGAGGGCCTTCGCCAGAAACCGAGTAGGCCAGCATCCTGATCGTGGACCTCCAGCCTCCAGAACTAGGAGGAATAAATGTTTGTTGTTTAAGCCACCTGCCAGCCAATCGTATTTTCATTATGGCATCCAAGTGATGCATAAAAGGCCTGGAGAAGGCATGGGGGAGACAGAGGAGCAGCAGGGGACTTCAGGCAGAGGGTAGCATGCTCACTGGGGAGCCGTGGTACCCATCAAACAGCTTCGGTGCCCACCAGATTTGGGAGAATCAGTCAGTTCTGCACATCTCAGCAGCCAGCCAGGCCTGTATCACTAGGGGCCACTGTCATGTACTCCTCCTTCCTGCAGCCACCCTGACTGGTGTGTCCACCCATCCCTGGTAGCTGTGCAGCATGAGGTCACCTGCAGCAGCTTCCCCTGCAGGTGCGGTATCTGCCTGGGAAGGGTGGGTCCTTCCAGGGTCCTCTCCTAAAGGTCATGCTGACTGCTAGCTCTGTGAAGTCTGCATAGCCTCCCAGGGATGCGGTCACCCCCTTAGCTGTTCGTGCAGGCCTTGGTGGGTGCTTATCACACCATCTCCTGAGTTGATGCCTGTCTCAACACAAGACCTGAGCCCCTCAAGGGCAGCGAATGGACTCACCTTGTCCATGAATAGCCAGTCCCTATCATGGTCCCTGTCACAGAGGAATGGCCATAAACATTTGTTGAGTGAACAAATAAATGGATGAGGGAGAGAGGGAGGGAGGGAGAGAAGGAACGAAGGAAGGAAGGAAGGAAGGAAGGAAGGAAGGAAGGAAGGAAGGAAGGAAGGAAGGAAGGAAGGAAGGAAGGAAGGAAGGATTAAACCAGACTAATGGCCCTCTAAGAAATGTTCCCTGAAAGCATAAGGAAGCAAAAAATCAACCCAAAATACTGCCCAGGGTCTAAATTCACAATATTAAAATCACAAGTCAAGGATACTCCTGCTGCTTTCTTGCCCACATATGCTTTCGTGGTATAAAGCATTAAAAAGAGTTTATTATTTTTGTCTTATTTTTCATCACTGTATCCACTCAGAATTGCCTACTTACTGGAATTTAAAATTTCAAAGAGAAAGGTGAAATGTTCAAAAGTGACTTAAGAAGAGGTAGGAAGTAGAGATGTGGATAGGATAAGTGCATGACCTTGAACTTGCCACCTGGCCTTTCTGTGTTGACTTCCCCATCTGCAGAATAGGAAGCATGACTCTTACCATCTTCACAGGACTATTTGACGTGAAAGTGAATTGCAAATGCCAAAGGGCTCTCCAAATGTGACAGTTTTAGCATTCAGGCGGTGGTGACCACAGCGACGAAAGAACCAGGACATTTTCTTCACTGCATCACCAAAGCCTCGCAGAGTCCAGCACACGGTGGGCCATAGTAACTGTCCATTGGACAGAAATGGGGGCTCTTTGTGTGTCGGGGTGTGTGGCCACAGACATAGAACACAGACATGGATGGAGATAAAGACAAATGCAGACACAGACAGGATCGTCACTGCCGTCCCACATTCAGCAGGGTGAAGCACACTTTGCTGGCACGGTAAGCAGCCTTAGCAGACCCCAAGCCCCACGACGTTCTGATGCAGGCCAGGAAATAACTCGGCCTGCACACGCCTCAAGTGATGCTCCATAGACCTAGACCTTGTCTGGGGCATCCGTGCCGGTCACTGCCATCGTCTGACTCATGAACACTTGAGTAGTACCCATAGCACGCCAGTCACGCGCACCTCTAAACCCCACCTTGTGGGAAGGAAGAGTAAAAACCCAGCGTCTCTCAAAGCCCCCTGCCCCTCCCACCTGGCCCCCTTCCCAGGCTGGAGCCTGCAGATGAACAAAACTGAGTTCTGCCCATTAATCTGAAATCACTCTGTGCCGATATAACATTTCAACCCTGCCAAGACAGTTTCTATTTCTGAGTAATTCTTTATTCCAAATTCTTCAAATTGGCATTCTATTCGAAATACTGGGCTCCAGTCTCTGTGGAATACTGTAGACGGCATATGTCCTCAAAACATCTTTGCTTTCTTCAGAACTTTGCAAAGAACTCTTCCGGTGCCATCCGTGCTCCACCACACTCAGCAGGTGGCATCTCCTGAATCCTCGTCTGGAGTTAGTTTCACCCCTGGGTAAAAAAACACATCACCTTGACCCATGCCCAGAAAGAAGCCGGAAGAAATGAAAGACACAGAGCCAAACAATGAAAACAGTGTCCTTACAAGTGGTTCACCTGTGCCTTCACCTGTAAATTAGGTCATGAATAGAAAATGCCCCAGAAGAGGAGGCTGCTCGTGACTGGTCCTTTGCTGCCTCCTTTAGAAATGTGGCTAGTGCTGACCATCTCTAACTGGAAGGTGAGGACTGATATGATGATATTCTAGTTATTTCTAAGGCGCAGAGTTTGGGGGGTTCTTCAGGGATTAGGATTTACAGGAAGGGAATGAACATAGAACTGACGTCAGGGAGATGGCAGAGCGGGGACCCTGCCCTTTTAGAAAATCCCCAAAATGCAGGCCACCAGGAAGAAGAGTAAGCGTAGGCCAATCAATTTGGGGATCACTGCTCTGTCACGATTTCCCCTCCTGCCATCCTTCCCACCCTCCCGACACTGTGATCTCTTCCTTTGCTCCCTTCTGGGTGCTGGACAAACAGCAGCTCGCCTCTTTATAATGTGTTTTTTTGTTCTCCTGGTCTTACGCTTTCTTTTTTCTCTTTTTTTCCAGAATAAATGGCTCTCCCTACTCTTCTGAACTCTTGTGTTGGCACATGTACATTGGGTGGGTAATATGGAATTTATCACCCAAACCAGGATACTTTTGAGAGTGAAGTGAGAGGCTATTAATAACTACACCAGGATAATAGGCATAAAATAAGACTCTTCTGAACAAATCAGAAAATATGGTCACCTGGTATTAGAACCTTTTCAGCTGTAAGTGGCAAAAACTCAATATAAAGTAGCTTGAGAAAAAATGTATATTTTAGTATATTATTGGCTCAGGATGAAGCTGGATTCAGTCACACCAATATCCTGTATCACCAAACTCACTCTCTCTTGCCATCCTTCCCTCCTTTGTTTGCCACTGCTTGGCACCTTTCTGCCCTATTAGGGACAGACTTCCTCCATGTGACAGGAAAGATAACTGCTCCATGATCCAAAAGGCAAGACCTCCTTTGCTCTAGGATCAAAAATGCTTACATGAACACTAATGGTCCCACCTTGCATCACATGCTCACCCCGCCACACGTGCTTTAGTCAAGAGAAGGAGACACTACGATCGAGTCCACAATGGATATTTGTGGAATTAAGAATTTCAAAAGATAAGCAGAGATAAATAATGCAGTATGAACTTGATAAATTGGATCAAAGGCAATGTTTCTGGATGGTGATTATGGAGAGAGAGAAAAAATTACCAGTTGACATCCTTCAGATTTAGAAGAGGGTTTATCGTCCTGATTTCTTCATTCTGTAGATGAGGAAATTTGCAGACAAGGAGGCCCAGAGAGGTTGAGGATCTTGCTCAAGATCACACAGATGATACGTGGAGCAGCGGGGCACTAGGTTTGAACCCAAGTCTGTCTGAGGTGGAGCACGGAGAGCTCATTCTTCTTCCCCTGCCCCATGCTGCCTTGAGGCCGGGCAAGACTGACGTTGTTTTTAAGCAATAGAAAAGTAGTCAGTACCAGCTTAGGCAACAAAGGGGACTTATGGCTCACGTAACTCAAGTGTGGGCTGTCCAGGGGTACAGGTGGACTCAGGGATGTTAATGCCACCAGAATTTTCTCTCTCTTCCTCTGATTCTCTTGGTAAGTTGGCTTCATGCTCTCAGGTTGTCTCCATGGGGTTGAAACCATGGCCACCAGCAACTCCTGGGCTCCAATCCTCACAGTTTGTAGATCAGAGACCTTCCCCTCTCCCTTCCTCCTACTTACATACCCCATGGTCATTCACACACTCTACAGAAGGTTCAGATTGGCTCAGTCTGAGATGTGTTCACAAGCAGCCAATCAATGGCCAGAGGTGTGAGATCAATGATTGGTCCAGCTCCAGTCAGGTGCTCACCACTTAGCTCATCACTGTGGCCAGAGCTGCAGGCTCCATGAAGAAGATGCAAGCTCCTATCAGATGAATCTTCATGAAGTTAATCAAACTCCCAACTAAGAATGCAAATATTTTAGAACCATTTTGTGCACATACAACCATCTTATCACAAGGTCTTTCTAAATGTGCTCTTACACAAGCTCTGCATTAATATATTCTATCTACTTAAATGCAGTTACTCCTTCTCCTGAATGCCAAGGCTAATTGTCCGGGAGACCAAGGTTCAATGAAGGCATCAGCCCTAGCCTTGGTCTTGGCGTAAGTCCTAAATTTTGCAAGTGTCCCAGGCCCTTTATCTCTGTTGTTTACTGAAAACTTTGGGTACCATGTCTAACAAAACATGAAACCCTTCTAGAGATAATAGGCAGAATACTTGAAATTACAACTGCAGTGGAAACCGTGGGCTGAGCTTTAAGCAATATGTGGCAGAGTGATATTTCTGAAATGTGAACTAAAGTTTTTTCCCCTGAAAATTCTCTCACCTTTACCCCCAACCTCCTTTGAGCAGCTAGACTTTTCGTGTATTCATTGCCTCAGAGGTAGAGAACATCAAGACAGAAATAAAATATGCTACTTGTATTTCCCAGGCTTTTGTCTTCCAAAGGCCCAGCTCCTTAGGGAGACAATGAGATATAGACAAAGGCATGAAGGGTTGGGGAAGTTACAATTTTCCCCTGCTTGCCTCCTGATCCCAGCCTAAGGGGAGAAGGAAGATGCAGGGGACAGGTGAAGGTAGACATCAGTGAGTCCAAAGAGAGGGGCTATGCCACCACCCCCACCCACCCCGCCTAGGTTTGTGAAACCTGAGAATACTAATGACTAGGGCCTATTTTCTATATGGTGCCCCAGGGAAATGCTGGGACTCCAGAGGACGGAGGGCTTCATGGAATGTCCTGGTGTTCCTAGTGGAGCCTGGTCAGCTTCACTGACTTCCTCCACCCAGCCTGACCGTGGAAAGATTCCCCTAAAACTGAGTGGACTACAGGTAGAGCCCACGGAACCCAGTGAGGCCCCAGGGGTATCCAAACCTAAAAAAAGACAGAGGTGGGCAGAGAGAGGGGCTCTTGGCATTGACTAAGATTAAATTGCCCAAAATAGAAATTAACTTAAGCCTTAGGAAAGAAAAGATATAGCTGTATTTCGTGTCCATATGAGTTTGGGGACCGAGCTTTATACTTTCTATAAAAAGATGAATGAGAGAGAAGAGGAAGACAATAAGAAAAATGATCATTCATTGAACACTTAGTCTATGCTAGACCATATGTAGCTGTGTTGAGTTTTTATTGCTTCTGGCTCCTTGACCTTGGACTTCCCAACCTCCAGAATTGTGAGCAATGAATGCTTGTTGTTTAAGCCACCCAGTCTATGGTGTATTTGTTACAGCAGCTTGAACAGACTAAGAAAAGTCCCAAATGTCAATAGTGCCAAGGTCAAGAAACTGGGCTCTAGTGAATCCATAAAGTATGTTTCTCAATCAGCTGGTGCCTTATAACTTCAAGTGGATGAAAATTATATCATTAGACTCAATTCTCAGTCTGGCTGATGTAGGTCCACAGGTGTGCATAATCTTAAAATCAAACTTAAAACATAGTTGCAGAATCATTCATCAAATATTCACAGAGTGCCTGCTACTTGCCCAGCATTGTCCCAGCTGGAAAGGTGGTAAACAGATTCTGAGACCAAGGAGCACACACACCTTGGGAGTAAGCACAGGGAGATTTGGTCCTGTGGTGACAAATGTCTGCCAACATGCCATCAGCAATTCTGTTGGCTCACCGTGAATTATGATGGCTAGAATGATGAATCCACACTCTTGGTGCCTAATATCCTTGGGCTCAGTTCCCATCTGGGTCCCACCCCAGTCCAAGCAAAGGGAGCCCCTATCAGCTCAGGCCCTGTGCCCGTGGGGAGCACGCATGGGTGTGGTGTGGAACTTGCTCACAATCTGGCCCCTTCAAAAGTGCAAGGCCCAGCAAAACAAGAAGCAGACAGCGCACCCTGTGCAGCCCTGGGGAAGATGGGCTCAGCCGTAGCTCTGAACGGTGCCAACCTGTGTGGGCAAGTCTGACCCGAGAGTTGGCAGGGCCCTTGCACTCGGGGAGTAAGCCTGAGACAGCGACCATCCTAGATTGCTTCCCCCGGGCCCTCAGCAGCATTCCCACAGTCTGGGGAGAGCCTGCCAGGGAAAGAAGGGTTGCAGGGGCTCAGTCCACTCCTCTCCCAGGGCTGTCTCTATGGCCCCACCACCTCGGGGTGCCAGGCTGGGCAGCAGTGTGCCTCACAGCCTGTGTGGATGCTGGGTGGAATAAACACCCAGCCAAGCCCTCAGCCTGCCAGGCAGTGACTTCATAAAGCACAAGCAGCTCAAGAACTCCTTGGTTCAAGGTAAATATCTGTGAAGCCCTCCTATATGCCGGCAACCCAGCTGAGCTCTGGGCTATGGAACTGAACAATGTAGATGCATTTCCCACTGTCATGGAGCTTGTGGTCTAAGATCCATGAGCCACTAAGATGAACCCATAATCCCAAGCACTTACTTTCATCATTAAATTTAACCATAATGTTGCCCCTCCAGAGTAGAAGTCATTAACCCGCATGACAAATGAGGAAAAGCATCGAGGGAGGTGAGGAGACCAACCATGCGCACACATGCCAGCCAGTGGCAGAGCCGGGTTTGACCCCAGGTTCGTCACTGCTTCCCTCAAGCCCCACTCCCCTCCTGACTCATTCTGTTAGTTCTCTTCCCTTCTTCCTCAGTGTGGAGTCAGTTCCTTTTTTCAGGAGACAGGAGACTTGGGGACTAGGAGGCCATTACCTACTTGGTCTTTATACTTACGTAACCCATTCCTTCCTTTGTCCACTTATCCTACACATGTGCACTGGGCACTTATTTAGTGCCAAAAGCTGTGCTGCTGGGATGCACTGTCAGGCCCAGCTCATCAGCCCCTCACATCTACTCGACAGATGACTCATACACAAGTACCTGCAACACAACACAGACAGCATGTGCACACCTGGGAGGGCACATAACCAGCAAGGGCTTCCAGAAGGAGACAGCCTGCGAGCAGAGTCCCAAAGGGTGGTTAAGGTGTGCACACTTGAAGGGACATTAATGGTCCCTAAATCTGGGCATGCCTCAGCTTTGCAGTCACAAGACCTGGGACAGCAGGACATTCAGCACACTGCCACATCTGTCTGACTCATTAGCCTCATCTGTGGAATGGACACACAAGTCCCTGCAACTGTTAGGGTAGTCTAGGCACCTGCTTCTGCATCTGGAACACCTGTGTTCTTTAAGGGTGGGCAGCCTTTCTAGTCCTGTGGGAGTCCTGTGCAGCAAGCAATGTTCCCTTTGCCCAACCTGGTGTCCTAAAAGTATGGACATGTGTGTGGGGACAATGACTAAGAGGATTAAGGAGGGTGATAGAGAGGCTGTCTGAGACCTCTTCCCTGAGAACCCTGACCACCCAGTCAAGACAGACCACACTTTTCTAGGCTCCCGGGACACTGGATCTTCCATTGGAAACACGCGCCAGCAAAAGGAAGGGTGTGTTAGGAGCAGATAAGGGCATGTCGCATGCCAGGTTTCTACTGCAGCCTAACTGCACACTTGCACGGGAACACTGATTGATATGCAGGGTCTGGGCCTGCTGGCTGGCCTGCCCCAACAGTTGCTCCCTACCCACGCCTGCCTTGCCTTCCAGCCTTGACAGAGGGATGAGCCCCCCTGCAAGTTTTCTCAGGACTGTCTGAGCCCAGGGCAGAGCAAAGGCCCAAGGCCTGTGAACAGGTGAGACTCCCCTGCCTCAGTCCATACCATCACGTCCCTTCCACAGGCTTGTGTACAAATTGGTCCACCTGCCCTATAGTCATATAAAGATCATAGAGAATCCCAGCCCTCCAACCCCATCTGAGTCTTCATGCAGCTCAGCATACAGACTCGGAAATAGTATTCACCTCAGTCCTCAAGTAGAGGTCTACACCCTAGTGCTATGGTTTTCAGGCCCAGCCCACTGACTATTCTTGTTAATAAAGTTTTATTGAAACATATTCACTCCTGTTCATTTCTGTGTTGTCTAAGGCTGTTTTGTGTGCTATACTGGCAAAATCAAGTGGTTGCCACAAAGTCTGTACAGCCTACAATATCTAAAATATTTACTATCTGGATCTTTAAAAAAAAAAGTTGGCGTATCTTTCCTCTTAGGTATGTAGATCCAATCCGTTTTTCATTTATTCACAAATTCATTTATTCAATTATGTTACTAGTCTACTTCCCACCAGACTATAAGCAATTTGAAAGTTGAGACTGTCTTGTCTATCTTTATATCCTCAGTGCTGAGCATGGTGTCTGATAAGTCCTCAGGAAATGTTTGTTGAATGAATGAATGAGTGGATGTAATAAACACATAAATAAATGAATTCTCGGTCTCTGCCATCAGGAAACTTAGCCTAGTGGGAGAGACCTACCTAAAAACAAATAATTAAAATAAAATCTGGTAAGGGTTGCCATGTGTATGAATGTACTCTGCAGAGGAAAGGCTCCCGACTCCGGCGTGTGTGTGAGCTGACAGCATTGAGCATGGCCTTGAAAGATATTAAGAAACTGAGTTTCTACTTCTATAATCCATGTGTTATAGAATCAGAGCTAATGGAAGCAGAGAGGAGCCTGAGCATTCACAAAACTTCCAGGAAAAAAGTGAATTCACCCTCTTCCGTTAACATTTACTGTGCACCTTCTGCGCTCCAGCCCTGGCACAGGAACCCGCCAGACCTGAGCCTCAGATCCTGACGAGATCACACGGCAGGTGGGCGGCAGCAGGGAGGAACCCTAACCTCCCCCATCGCTCACCCCCTCTCTGTACAGGAGCCGCACTGCCATGGAAGGAACCATTAGGGACTCCAGTCCTATCCCAAACTGTGAAGAGAGTCCAGGCGCCACGGCACGGTGAGGAATGGACAGGCACAGGCTCTCCATTGGAACAGAGCCACCTTGGCCTCCCAGCTTGGCTGCTGTTGACTGTGTGACTCTAGGTAGTTGCTTACCTCACTAGGCCCCTGCTTTCTCCAAGTGTGGAAGGATGGTGGTGACCTCCACCTCCTGGGTTCCATAGGAAGATCCAGTTAGTGCATGCCTGCAATGCGCTCGACACACAGAAACACCCAGAAGTCCACTTAAAATAAGACATATCGTTTAAGGTTCATGAGTGCAAAATGGCAGTCTGGTTTCTTTGCCTGACCCAGTTCTAATGTCCCGCATGGGCAAGACTTCTCATTCCCAGAAGCCTCCTCCTTGTAGCCAGTGAGATGTAAACGTGGTCAGCTAAGGACCGGTGGGTGGTGAGCTTTCTCACACACCTGCCAATCGCCCTCCCCTGAACCAGGAAGGGAACCTGGCCCGTGTCAGCACGAGGCGATCGTACCTGATGGCACCTCCACATTGCACACTTCACAGGCATGCACACCACACCTCCACCAACAAACTGGCTTTGCTGCCTACAAGGGACCTTTCTTGTCTTTTTTACCTTTTTTTTTTGTCTTTCTTTTCCTAATGGAAGCAGAGAAGAGTGCCAATTGCATTCTGGTGGGATGAATTGCGCCCGAGCAGAAGCAGACGCTGTAGTTACTATTTTAATGAACAGACACCAGCATAACCATTTCCTAAGTCCTCGTGGCATCTTTCACCTCAGTCCTGCCTGCCTTCCTGCCTCCGTTTTCCCCTTATTCATTCATTTTGCCCCATTCTCTTCCTTCCCCCCTTCTTTGCACAAAAGTTGAGAGGGGAAAAAATTACAAAGTGGCAGGTACTGCAACTGTCATGACTATCCAGTGCTACAGATCTTGTCAGAAAATCAGCGTGCACGTTAAGAAAGAAGAAAGCAGCACTCAAGACTCAGAAGAAAACGCGGCTCTCCCATATTCCCATCTCTCTCTTTTTTTTTTTTTTTTTTTTGCTATTCAAATTTCACTATATTTCTTTTTTTAACCTCTCCTGCAGGTCTTCATATATAGGACAAAAAAACACACATGCACGCACCTCACTTCTTCACTTCTGCCCTTTAAAGTAAGAAGAAACTAGCAGAGAAAAATCTATTTTCAGAGTCTCCTTGTTAGAATGCCTTTCGCCACCATGATGAAAGAGGTGCATTTCGAAGAAAGTCAAATCACTGATGAAGATCGAGGAGCATTTTGACCAGCCATCTGTTCCATCAATTAAATCCTGTACATACCAAGTCATTTGTTCTTATATAACTAATATTTAAGGACTAAAGACATGTATATACACAATATCCACTATGAGTGCTTTCCTATGTTTAAAAACTGAAAATAAAGACCCACCCCTACCCTGGTCCACAGGCTGGAGATAATTAGAAGAGCACGGGGGACAGTCTTCAAACACAGAACACGATTTGGGTCTCAGAGAACAAAGGTTTCTATCAGACGCCTTTCTCTTCTAATGGTCCTTGTGCGGTAAAAATAAGTCCAAACACTATAATTTTACTTGCAGAAAAGTTACACATACTGTAGGTATCTTTAGAAACAGCTGCAAAAGTGGTTTCACTTCTGACAAGATTGGTGTTAATTACCAGCAAGGACTTCAGTATAATACTATTTAAATCATTTTAAATTATCCCTCTCAAAAATTAATTTTTCATCAAAGATTACACACACAAAAAAATCATGATATCATCTCTGCAGCTGCGATTTAGTAATAATTTCATCTATTATTACCAATGTCAGTTGGATAAAAGAAAAAATGGCACCCCACCGTGCCGATTCCAGCACAGGCCATATATAGAAATTTTTAACTATCACTTATAATCGCTTTGATGAGCTTAAACCTCCTCTCAATTAACACCCTAAATGACACTGAGACATCTTAATGGGGGATGTAAGTAAGAGAAAAGACTTTAATCAAAGAATAAAGAGAAAAGTGCCAAGAGAAAGGCGAGCTCACAGCACACCTCTTCGTGTCCAATCCAATCGACATCCTTTATCGCATTTCAAGCCTTTTGTCATTCCAGGATCCAGCACAAAACTACACAGCAGCAGTAGAAAGACAAGCATCAGTGGCAGGTTGCTATATTCTCTTCGGAAAAATAAAGACTTTTTCTAGGGCCCCCTAGCAGGACATCTAGATGAGGGAGTGGAAACTTTGGAATGTTGTCACTTGAACAGTGCAATGAAGGAGAGAAGGAAAAAGGAAGACATTGTTCCCAGAAGACCATCTTCTGGAGCATCCCAAGGTAGCAGTTTTCAGGGTCCATGTCATTCATGTGTAGGCACCCCAACTCACTCTTGTCGGGGCCAGAGAATAAAATGCATCCCTCTAGACGCATTTGAGTTATGCAAACTCACACAGCAGTGGGGATGCTACAGAAGGATGTTTCTCAGGCCATTATTTTTTATTGTGAACTGCTGTTCCTGGGCTTTGGGAGAATGGGAAATAAAATGAAATAAAACAAAGTCCAAATGAAAACTGACCAGCATGCTTTATTCTTTTTAAATCATGTTTGCAGTATCCATGGTGATTTTTGTTTCTAATTAAGATGTCTTAATGAACATGTGTTAGTAGCCACGCTTTACTCCCAGGAAACAAACTGGGCAATTAATGGCCCTGCAGGAGCCTGCTCTCTTGAGCCATAGATGCATATTAGGTCAAAAAGCAACAGTTTGCATAGTCTTGAAGATCATATTTTCAAAATTAAATGAAGAAATTTGACCATCTTTCCACTCCTAAGCTACCTTAGCCCCCAAACACAGGAATAGTGTCGTACTGTTGCTGGCCTGTACCAAAGTCTGGGAGAAAAAGAAGGTGAAGCATAAGCTACACTGTCAACAGCAAAAATGATAGTTTTCCTACCTGCTGGCATAAAGGGCCCACTATCCATCAAAACCCCATGGATGACCTCTCGTGGCAAGTTTTATCATCCGGGATTTGGCAATGAGAAATTAAGGATCAGAGAGTGTGAGGAATTTCCGGAAGGTCACATAGGCATAAAGTAGAGAATACAGGTTTACAAACCAGGCTTCATTATGATGAGCAAATCAGAAAAGAAGATCTATATCTTTCTCCAGAATAAAAAGAATTTAAGTTGTTTTTGCTTTTTTCTGGTTAGCCAGATACTTTCCCTAACCCTGTTCCCTCCTCCCGTCCCAGAAAACTTGGTGGTATTATGCTATATTATGTAGAATTTTAACTGTGTTTATTACATGGTGGAATTTCTTTTTACTTCATTATTTTTTGATATTGCTTTAAATGCACACAGACTCATGCACTCATGCATACATAATAAAGTGCAGCAATTCACATACTCACCCTTAATATCCATATTTCTTAAAGCATTCTCCAATTTGTGTTCTTCCAAAAAATATTTTCAAAAAGGTTGTGTTTGTGTAATAAACCTTCTCAGGCCTTACTTGCTTAGAAATGTCATTATATTGCCCTCACAGTAAAAGATAATTCAGCTGGATATAAAATTATAGTTTAAAAATTATTTTTATTCAACACTTCAAAAATAATTCTCCATCCTCCTCTTGATTCAGTATTGCTACAAGGGTACTTCAAAAAGTTTGTGGAAAAATAAACATTAAAGGATAATACAAATATTTCCATGAACTTTTGAAGTACCCTCATATTGAGAAATACCATTTTAATCCGAATGGTATTTCTGTAGGGGTGATCTATACTTTCTCTCTGGGAGCTTGTTGCACTTTCCCCCCCTTTTTCTTTGATTTTCTTAAATATGATTATTTGTCCAAGCATGATTTTTCTCTTATATTTGACATTCCATAATAACTTTCTATTTGACTCTCTTCTTTCTTTCATTCTGTCATTATTTGTTTTTCAAATATTTCCTTTCCCCACATTTTTTTCTCTCCTTCTATGGCTGTCTATTACATTTATATCAATGAGGATGATTCTAGCCTCCATTTATTTTAACTTTTCTTTTATACTTTTCAACTCTTTATGCCTGCTCCCTTCTCAGAGAATTCTTCAAACTGATGTTCTAGCTCGCTAATGTATTCTTAAGCTATATCTATTATGCTTGCACTGTATCTACTAAATTCTTTATATCTAGTATTATATATTTCATATCTAATGTATCCATGTTATTCTGCTTTGTAAGTACTTGTTTCTAGGCCATGGTCCTAAAATCCTTGTTAGGGTTGGCATTTCTTTTCTCATGGTTGTGCTCCTCCTGCTCCAGCTTCTATACTCCTCAAGAGTTTAAGGAGTGAAAATGGCATGCAAGCATCTGTTCGTCCAGTTACAAATGCCCTCGGTCTCCCCAGAGTTTCTTGTAATGTTTATATATATATATATATTTTTTTTTTTTTTAAGTCCATTCATTTATTTCTTAATTTTATGGCTTCTCTGGTGTAGGGCTCATGGGATGGGGCCAGCATCCCACAGTAACCATGTTACCAGACCAGCAGAAACAAGACAAACGCGTAGGATTTTCAGAGGCCATGTGTGCAGGGAAAAGCAGGCCAGACAAAGGGAAGAGCAGGAACAAAGCCACTGAGCACAAACCGTGAAAGCAGTGAAATGCAACAGAGAAAGCTTCTTGTCTTTGTTGTTTGTTTTCTTCTGATCTGGAGAACAGTAGGACCCACTGGCGAATTGGGGAATTGGGAACAGGGAGAGTGTGGCAGAACACAAGTCCTTGAACCAGGATGAGATGAACAAGCAGCTTTTTAGAAGTGGAGGCAGTTTTTGATAAGAAAGACCTTACGATCGTAACACATGAGAGACACTTCCACATAACCTCACCAATTGAGTTGTTACACTGGAAGGTTGGAACTGCCACATCTGGCACTCTTGTAGCCGAGACCAGTGCTGACCTTGGTCAGTTCTGACTCACTTTTATTTAATCTTTGTTTATTTTGAATCTCCTGACACTGGGGTTAGGTATTTATCCATGTCCCCAGATGGCTGGTCTAAGAGTGGCTGTCACCCCAGGGGAAGTAGGGCAGGTTTGGTGAAGGATCATGTTGGGGCATCACCTGAACAAACCCAGTGTCTGTGTTCATCTCACCTCACCAAAGACCCTTGTGGAGCCAGGGCTTCATCACCATCCCCTACAAAAGCCTACTCTTTGGCTTAGCCGCTTTCTTCCTGAGGGCTAGGACTCTAGGAAATAATAGGTCCCAGGAGAGAGAGCCCTGGACAGAGCCCAGCACTCACCTACTGGGAGCCAGGTATTGAGTCCTGGGCAGACATTCCACAAATGCACTTTCATTTCATCTTCACCACACTCAGCAACAGGGGCTACTACCTGAGAAGTGGAAGAAAGAGGTTGATTTCCATTTATTTCTTCAAGTCACATTTCTGGAGTTTCAGCTATGTTCCAGGCTCTGCACTAGGTGCTGGGTTTACTCTCAAGCCAAACAGACCATACAGTCCCTACCCTCCAGGGAAGAGGAGATGAGGATATAATTAAGAAACAAACACCCCTGAAATGAATATGTACTTCAAGTAGCATGAAATTTGGAATCGAAATGGAAGGAAAAAAAAGAAAGAATTAGAGCATTTTGAGAAAGAAGTTCACGGGTCTAATTTAGAACATGGGGTCAGGGAAGCTGAGACCAGAAGAATGGATCTGGGCTGGGTAGCCGTGTGACCACAGCACCTCGGACAGCCACATGCCTGTGTCCCTACACTTCCGTCTCTACATCTCTACCTGTGGCTCTGTCTGACAGTAACAGTTGCTTCAGTGACTAATGTTCTATATTTATAAGCTGTTTGTTCTTTATGATGAAACTGGTATTGAAACTCTGATGGTGGAACAATCCAGGGAATATTCTTTTGAAACTGAATGGCACCAGTTTCTCATGTGTAGAAGGAACTCTGGACTCGAGTCAGAAGACGTGGTTCAAAGCTGGGTTCCATTTCTAATTCCCAAGTCTGCGTTCTCTCCATACCACCACCCAGCTCCAAAGACAGCACAGACACTACAGTGAGGCCGACCGGATTTCCATGCCCAACGCTGGTCCTTACGCATCCATAGGAACATTTCTTCATCTCTCCAGGCTTCAGTCTCCACACTGTACAATCACCTCCTGTTGTTTTGCCTAATAAAATAGACCACTCAAGTCTACCTACTTACAATTGGTACAGAGTAGCACTTGAAAGACTACTGGTCTCTGTCCTTCCAATGATAGACAAACCACTCTGCAGGGATTCCATTACGGTACACCTAGTGAAAACAAAACTCACACTCCCTTATCTGATTATGCAAATCTTCTTGGAATCTGGACCTCGGTTCAGAAACAGAATGAGAATGCTCTTCTGGCAGCATCAAAGCTTGGAGTGGGTCCATCCCAGAGTCGTTCACGTGGGCACAGATGTTGTGGAGGCTCAGAAGGGCCCATGTGAGTGGCGGGTGCATGCCAGAGCTGTGCTCCACTAACTGGAGCACTCTTCACATTAGCAGCACAATCGAGGGAGTCTAAATTGGCCCACAGTGCACATGCTCAGAACATCCCATTCACTTCTAAAATGAAGGGCTCTTAAAAACTGAATTTGGAAAGGATGGAGGATTTGGGCATGCACAGTGCAGAACAATTTAATAGTATGGGAGCTCTTCAACTATTTTTTTTTTTTTTTATGTATAAGCACTTCACTTTGGAAGTGACTCAAATAATGATTTATGACTACATTGAACACAAGACTGACTTGCAAATGCAATCACCCAACACTAAAAAGCAATTATGTATAAGCACTTCACTTTGGAAGTGACTCAAATAATGCTTTATGACTACATTGAACACAAGACTGACTTGCAAATGCAATCACCCAACACTAAAAAGCAAATCCCCCAAAGTCCTCAAACTGGGGGGAAATATGGATAAAGGCAATACTCAATTCTTCTGTATACCTGGAAGATCTTGCTTTTCCACTCCTTCTCTCCAAGCATTGTACATTTTTAACTCCTAGCTTCAATGCTGCCTCCCTGATGTCATTCCATTCATACTTGCAGACATGCATTGAATGCCTCCTGTCAGCGGCCAGTTTCTCATTTGTTAGGTCATTTAATCCTCAAACAACTCTGTAATGTAAGTAGTCTTTATCTGCACTTGACCCCCAAGAGAGCAGGAACTCAGAGGAGCTAAGCCGGCCTTCGAACTTCCAAGAACCTCAGAGCACAGCTGAGCTGCTTCAGTACTCACTGAGGAGCTCATCCACGCTTGACAAGTCAAAGAACGGACTTTGCCCAAAGTGGGAAACTTTTACCCAGCCAAGAAGGAAGAGTCCTTGTGCTCAGTGCCTTCAGATATAGCAGAAAGCTAAGAGATTTGGGTTCAGAAAACCTGATTCTGACCACCAGACACAAGTCACATTCCTCATCTATAAAACAGGAAGAGCTGGTGGGTTGATGCAGGGAGAGGAGATGACAGAAGGGACGTTCTTGGCCCAAGAGGTTGGCATTGAGCTCTTAAGTACCGTTGCTGACAGTCATTTCTTTAGAGAAGAAAGCCACCTGTCTGAAGGCTTTTAGGGGCTTGAGGGGCCACCACCAGGGCCACTGAGAGAGGGTTTCAACCCTGATGAAGAAGTGTGCACAGACAGGAAATAAGTGTCAGAGCCAAGCTGAAGATCAGACACGTGTGTTTCCAGCCTCCCTCCCTACACAAAGAAGTCTGCATTCCTCTGAACTTTTCCCAGCCAATGGTTCTTTTTCTGCCCCTATGATCATCTCTTTCCCTCTCATCTTTTATACCGCTCTGATCTTCTCATTCTCTCCACTGTCCTATTGTTTAAACAGTTCTCCACTGTTATGGACTGAATTTTGTCCCCCTCAAAATCCATATGTGGAAGTCCAAATTCCCAGTATGACAGAATGTAACCATATTTGGAGATAAGGTCTTTAAAGGGGTGATTAAGTTAAAACAAGATCATAGGATGGGCTCTAATCCAATCTCACTGGTGTTCTTATAGGAAGAAGAAATTTGGACACACCAAGAGATGCCAGGGGTACGCACACACAGAGGGACGACCATGTGAGGATGCAGGGTGGTGAAGACAGTCATCTGAAGCCAAGAGAGAGGACTCAGAAGAGACCAACACTGCTGACACCCCCATCTTGGACAGTCAGCCTTTAGAAGGTGAGCCAATAAATTTCTGTTGCTTAAGGCATCCAGTGTGTGGCACTTTGTTACGGAAGTTACCCTTGCAAATACTACAGTGCCACCTCTCCTCCCTTTTCCTACAGAGCCACCTCACTCACAGATGCCTGATTGCCTCTGAAATATGAACTTGCATTTCATGGGCTTTGCCTGGCAAGGTGACATCATGGAGGAAGGCTCCTCTCCAACCTTCTCTGGGTCAGTGCCTTGTTTGAGAAGGTTTTATTGTAATTTCCTCAGCATGGACTTAATTGTTGATTGGCATTGCAGCGCAGGATTTCTGCATCAGCTAGATAATGCATATCTTGAGAAACAAATGTGCCCAGATCTACAGAGATCATCAGGAGAAGGGTTGATTTTATTTGCAAGAATATCTGTATTCCCAGCATCCAGTGTCCACGTGGGGTGTCTTCAGGAATATAAAAAATAGATCAAGAGATTTATTATTTTGGAGTCAGGGGAGAGGACGGGACTGGTAAAACATTGAAGATTTCATTTATGCATAGTTTAAAATGTTTGTAAATATTTAACGGAAACATTGAGCAATAAACTCAAATTATTGCCAAGTGCAGAAAAGAACTAGAGGGTAATTTATCAACGAAGAGGGAGGAATGGATACTGTATTTTACTGGGGCACACATTCTGACACACTAATGGGGATCGTGTCAGTTAAATGTTGACATGTACCGAATCACGGCCCAATCTAAATGCCTTAGTCATGGCAGGGGGTTAAAAAAGAGAATATTTGAGAATAATGTGAATTAAAAAGGCAAGTTAGTTTAAATTTCTGTTTGGTAGGCCCCCAGGCCTACAAGTCCAGTGGGAATACACTCTAGCTCGGGCTTGATGAATGTCCTTAATGAAGTTGGACAACTTGGAATACATGCATAAAATGATTTTAAATATTGATACGATGTCATTGTGTGTCTGAAGATATTGAAATGTTCATTCTCTGAGCAAGACAGGTTCCATCTAATTTATTAAAGGTGGAAATGATTATTTACATTTGAAAATGGAATGTGTGCCCAGGTAGAAGCCAGGGCAATAAAATAATTATTGCATTTAAAGAAACAGATAAAGTCCATCTTCTGGAAAGGGAAAAATCAAATATGTCCTTATAAAAATGCTTCTGAGTTTGTGGTGGCTGTTAAGAAAGCAACGGTAATTTCCTTCAAGGTCATCATTCCAGATTCCTATGGTACGGATGCAAATAGATTTTCTAAGAACAGCTGATGATGTTTAATCTGTTTATGTGGAGGAGAGAGCATGATAGAAAGGCTTCCCATGTGCGGTGGGGCCACCCCACTTTCCCCAACGTGTCTATTAGGACATTTCCACGACACCGCCTGGCATCTGCCAGCTGCCACGTTGCTCACTGACGGAAGGAAGAGGCATGGCGTGATAGTGGAAAGCCAAATTCTGTTGTGATATGAGAGTTTCTACGGAGAATGCCCCCAGGCAGCTGTCTTCCTCGTGTGTTCAACATTAGGGCTGTGTAGCAAGCCAGAGTAGAAGTGTATTAAAGCTAGCAGGCAGTGCAGAGTCAGCTGGAGGTTCGGAAGTGCTAACTAGGCCAAGGAACCAAGAGTGGACCCAGGTATAAAAATAAAATCACCACAAGCCCGTTTCATTTCTGCCTATGCATCTTGGCTTACAGAGCTAATTGCACCTCGCTGGATGTGAGGTTTTCACTCATGGAAAGCCACATAAGTGCTCAACTCACTATCCCATTATTTCTTATCAATCTCCCATTATTTTCACTGTGGCTGTGCATGCATGGCCGGCCACACCAAAGCACCAATGCCTCCTTCACCATTGTGCATGTCACCACTGCCAAGTCCAGCCCGCCAAACTGAACAGCACCTGCAAATGGTGACAGGATCACACAGAGGGCCATCGTCAGGGTCAACAGATCAGGGTCAGGGCAAGCCACCCATTCATTCATTTACATTTACTAAGTCCCCACTGTGATTTCAAATACCTGGGTGATCTTGGGCAAGTTACCTAATTTCTCTGTGCCCCATTTTCTTCCCCTGTAATATGGGAAGAATGACAGCATCCACACCATAAGAATGTCATAAGTGTTCAGTAAGTTAATGTAGTTAAAGCCCATAGAAGAGTGTCTAGCTTATGATGAGCATGGGTCAAATGTGTCACCCAAAATTTCATGTTTTGGAAACTTGACCTCCACTGGACAGTGTTACGATGGTGGAAAATCCAATTATCATATTTGAAAGGTGGAGCCCCTGAAAGGTGATTGGATCCTGAACCGTGCTGTGCTCACATGAATGGATTGATTTATTGATGGTTCAATGCGTGGTCATGGGCATGGTTCTGATGGCTTTTAAGGAGAGCAGTGAGAAGCTTAGTTCTCTCTTG
Organism: Galeopterus variegatus; assembly: GCF_000696425.1. Lineage (NCBI taxonomy): Eukaryota > Metazoa > Chordata > Mammalia > Dermoptera > Cynocephalidae > Galeopterus > Galeopterus variegatus. Next base: position 247,216 of record NW_007727524.1, read on the forward strand.
CTCAGCCCATTCTCGCCATCTGATACCCTACATTGTTGTAGAGAAAGACCCTTACCCAATGTGTTTCCTGGACCTCGGACTTCCCAGCCTCCAAGCTATAAGAAATAAATTCCATTTCTTCATAAGTTACCCAGTTTCAGCTATTCTGTTATAAGCAAAAGAAAATGAACTAATACAATGGTAGATGCTCAATAAATGTTGGTTTTGTTTTTGCTCCTGTTATTGTTTATTAGACTCTGTCTTGGACACCAAAGTAGATAGACAATGAAAATAGAATCTCTGTCTTCGAGAAGTTCATAGTCACTTCAATAAAAATAAAATACACTTCAGTGTGATAATCATTATTACCAGTAATTGAAAACTGATCATCGGAATTGTGCCAGGGCTTTGCATGTGCTATGGCACTTGATCTTGTTAACATCCCCCTTCAAGTGAGAAATTATCATCTCCCTTTGCAGGTGAGGAAATTCAGCCTCACAGGGTCATGGAACTGCAGCTGCAGCAAGTGGCAGAACCAGGAGCTCAGGTCCCCATTCCTGTCTGTGCCTCACTGAGTTTCAGAAGCCAGGAGAGGGGACATGATTTGCCTGAGACCCTGCTGGCCATGGCAGAGCTGATGCTAGGGACTTCCCCTGCCCCACATGCTTGCCTCCCATCGTGCTCACTTCCTTGAGTCCTGTGACTCAAGTGTCATCTGTGGGCATCCTCAGGGACCAGGAAAAGGAAAAGCCCATGGTGGATTTTCTCCCTGATGCTGATGCTAGGGACTTCCCCTGCCCCACATGCTTGCCTCCCATCGTGCTCACTTCCTTGAGTCCTGTGACTCAAGTTCATCTGTGGGCATCCTCAGGGACCAGGAAAAGGAAAAGCCCATGGTGGATTTTCTCCCTGAATAGAGCTTTGAGGTCTGCACTTTGATTCCAGTGTGATTAGGGCGGATGCTCTGGTAAGACAACTTTTAATCGCCTTGGTAATGCTATTGGATGGGCTTCCTGCGTATGGTCCTACGCGCTAATGAAACGCTCACTTTCTGTAACTGCGTGGTGGTCAGAGGGCAATGTCCTCCTTGCATCTAGACCTCTCTTGACCTATAAACATCAAGATCAAAGGATGCAGATCCTGACAGCAGCCATTTCTCCTTCCCACACCGGCCAACACCAACCTCTCATTTCTCAGGTCGGGTTAGCTTCCAAGAAAAACCTTTCAAGAGCAATTTACTGCAGTACCAAAGAATTATCATAGTAGAGAGTGCAGTGAATTCATAATAATAATAATTGTAAAATAAAAAATTAAACATCTCTGATGAGGCAGGCTTTACACACGTCAACTCATTCAACCCTCACATAAGCACAAAGCAAGTACAGTTATCACCATTTTATAGATGGGAAACAGCCTTACCTCTGTCTGTGATCACTTAGTTCTGCCGTGGTGGATCTGAGATCTATCGAATCTGCAAATCAAGAGCCTAAGCCCAAGGAACCTGACTTTCTAAGAGCCAGGGTATTCAGACGAGAGTCTTAATCCTGCTGCCCATGAAAGGAACACTAGGGTGAGTTACCACTTCTCTAGGTCTCACTTCCCCATATATTCAATTAGGGGGTTGGTCTATCTTTTCCAACATGAAAAATGCATTGTGCAACGTGAAACACTTAAGAGGCTGATCTTGTAAGTCATACGGAATGGAATTGCCAGCCACATGACTTTAGACAACTTATTTCCCATCTCTAAGCCTAGTTACCTCCCCAGGATAACAGATGTAATATGATTGCCCATTTCATACAGTAGGAGTGAAGACTAAATGTCATTATACTTAAAGCTTTGCAGCAATGCCGAGTGCCATAAGTCCTCAAAGAAGAGATGCTATTGTAAGTAAAATAGTCATTATGACTAGGTGCTTAAAAATATTTCTGGAATGATCACTGAATGCAAACAGAGTCTCCACTTCAAGTTACTGATTTTTTTTATAATTAAGTTTGTGTATCCCTTTCAAAAAACATCATATTAATACATGAAGTGCATTTTAAAATTACTTTAATTATTCTACAATATTTATCTTAAATGTTCATGTGTTTATTGTGTGATTCATAGTGTTGTACTACTTGGTAACATGCAAAAGTGCTTCTTCTGTTCAAGAAGTGAAAACAACTCAACATCTCAGATTTACAACAAAAGTTCTTTTCCGGAGCCTTGTTGATTTGCGTACAGAGCTGCATACAAATTACAACACATATTCATTCTTCAAAAATTTCAGACAACAATAAAAAGATAGAAATAAAAAATAAATAGAGAAAAAAAGAAGGAACAAAAGAGGAAGGAAAAAACACTTTTTTTAAAAAAAGGGGTGCTTTGGATTGTGTCGCTTTGGGTTACACAGTGTGCATAAAAAGATATGCCCTGCCCCAAGCCATGTAAGGAATGTGCCCATAAGGAGGAAAGAGAGAGATGAAAATGATATTCTGGAGAGCTGCTGGTCACAGGTGGTGGTGAGGCTGTTCTTCACCTGCTACCACTTATTGACCATGCTTAAATACATATGGTGGATCTCACCTGCTTCTTGGGTCAGGAAGCAATTCCTCAAATGGCTCCTTCCTTCAGTCACCATCTACTGAGAAATTGTTTTATGCTGCACACTGTACTTGAGCTCTGTGTTTAAGTAGCAGATCCCCCCTAGTTGCTTACTTACAGGGAAAAGAGTGACTGTGCCCCCAGTGGTCTTGCACAAATCCTCAGCTCTCTGAAGTTCTTTACTATGTAAAAAGAGGAGCTAATGATATCTGTCTTGTAAGACTGTTGAGAGGTCAGTTGGAACTCAGATGCCAAGGGCTTTGAACCTAACAGATGTGCAAATAAGTGAATTCTCTTTTTCCCTTTATCCTTGCATCATTTTTGACCTTTAAACCACTCATCACTTTTTCTCTTGTATTCTAGTTTAATGGATTCCTTTCTTGTAGTGTAGACTAGACTGAGACTTCTTGAAGACCATGTGGTAGTTATTAGAGCTGCTCATCAGGTAAAGCCAGCTCTCCACTTTCCCAGCACATTGTATGATTGCATTTTCTAGCCTCCTTGGCTTTGAATGGGGCTAAGTGACCAGTTCTACCCCTTAACATGAGTGTAAGTAGCATGTGTCTCAATTGCTGGTACTAGAGCCCCCAGAACTCTTCCTCAAGGAAATCGTCAATTTAAGATAATGGTACTTACTTCCTCAATCCAGATTCCACAGTGGAAAGATATGAACCAGCCCATGCAGTAACAGCAGGAAAGCTCATCCTGGCTAACACAGACCTGAACATATCAATCATGTCATGGGCTCTAGCTCAGGCCATGTGCAAAATCGCAATAAAGGCACCTATTGAGGAGAAAACAGGAAGGTTTGGAAGATGATTGGAACTTCAGAATTTAGAATATAAGTCTAATATACCTCCAGATGCCAAAATATCAACATTAAATAAGGAAGGCTTAAACAAGACAGAAAGGTGATGATCCTAAAGGCAAATTTTTTTTTTTTTCCTTTTTGTCTTTTTTCATGACCGGCAACGGATCGCAACCCTCAGTGTCACACCCATACCGGACCGGGACCGGCAACGGGATCGCAGCCCTCGGTGTTGCTCCCGCACCCCGCTCAGCCAGTGAGCGGCAGTCTGTATGTGGGATCCGAACCCTCGGTGGGAGCGCTACCGCGCTCCCAAGCAGTGCACTGTAGCAGTGTGCCACCGGGCCGGCCCCCTAAAGGCAAATTTAAACATAGGCAAAGGATTTGAATAGGTACTGCTCCAAAAAAGATGTAAAAATGGCCAGTAAGTGCATGCAAGGAGGCTCAACAGGATGTTTGACGTCAATAGTCACTAAGAAAATGCAAATCAAAACCACAGTGAGACATCACCTCACACCCACTGAAATAATCAAAATGATGGACCATAAAAAGTGTGGGTGAGGATGTGGAAAAATTGGAATCCTCATACATTGCTGGTGGGAACGTGAAAAGGTGCAGCCACTTTGGAAAACAGTTTGACAATTCCTCAAAATATTAAACATGGACCTAGCATACAACCCAGCAATTCCATTCCTAGATACATACCCAAAAGAAATTAAAACATGCATCCACACAAAAACTTGCACATAAACATTCATAGAAACATTACACATACTATTGAAAAAGTAGAAATAACCCAAATGTCCATCAACTGATGAATAAACAGAATGTATATCCACACAATTGAATATTATTTAGCAATGAGACTGAGGTATTGACACATGCTACAACATGGATGGACCTTGAAAACATCATGTTAAGTGAAAGAAGCCAGTCCCAAAAGACCATATGTTATATGCTTACATTTATATAAAACTTTCTGAATAAGCAAATCTATAGAGACAGAAAGTAGATTAGTGGTTGCCTAGGGCTTGTGGGAAGGGGGCAGATAATGGAAAGGAATTGGGAGTAGCAGTTAATAGGTATGGGGTTATTTTGCAGGGGTGGAGGAGCAAAAATTGTCTGAAATTAGATTGTAGTGCTGTTTGCACAACTCTGCATATACTGAGAAACATTCAACTGTAAACTTTAAATGCGTGAATTGTATGATATATGGATTGTATTTTATTTTATTTTATTTTTTTTTTGGCTTTTTTCGTGTCCGGCAACGGATCGCAACCCTCAGTGTCACGCCCGTACCGGACCGGGACTGGCAACGGGATCGCAACCCTCGGTGCTGCGCCCGCACCTCGCTCAGCCAGTGAGCGGGAACCGGTCTGTATGTGGGATCCAAACCCTCGGCGGGAGCGCTGCCACACTCCCAAGCGGCGCACTGTAGCAGTGCACCACCAGGCTGGCCCAAAATTGTATTTTAATAAAGCTGCTGAAAAGTAAAAAAAGAAAAATCAAAAAGAAAGAAAAAGAACAGCAATGATCCTACTGTGATTTAGATGCCATGCTAAGTGTTTGGGACACAGCAAGGAAGACCATAATCCTTTAGGGAGGATAATCGAATTGCAAAAAAAAAGAATTGAAATGGCAAAATAATCACCGGGAACATGTAAAGCAATAGAGGAGAATATATGTAGGGGTTAAGAAGACAAATTCTGTATCAATGCAGTGTTGGATCTGTTCATGCTGGACTGGCTGCCAGTACCATATGTAACTGCTTTGAGCAAGCAGATAATCATCCGAGACAAGGGGCAGTTCACTGGAAGGTTATGATGGTAATATTCTCCTTAATGCATCAGAATGACACCACTGGCCCGTCCATCAGAAGAGTGTGCTCTCAAATTAAGTTTCCAGTATTAGGACAGAAGTTAGGTTAGAGACGGTGTGCTCTTAGTCTTACACTCTGGGTATCAAACTTCTATTTGGGTAGCTTGTAGAGCAGGCATTCCCACTTACACTCAACCAGGCCCCACATCCACAGCAATGAAGAAATGAGGAGCTGGGGTGCAGGAGAGGGATTGAATTACAGCTGACGATGTGCTTGGGCTCTAGAGCCAGAACCCCTGGGTTTAAATCTTGGCTTCATCTCCTACTGGCTGTGTGACATTGGGCTAGTTACTCGACCTTTACATGCCTCATTTCCTTATATCTAAAGTGGGGATACTAATAGTAACTATCTGAGAGGGATGCTATGAGGATTTAATAGGTTAACGCTCTGAAGACACAAACAATATTAGGCATGTTGTTAAACCTCAATAAATGTTAGCTGCTAGTATTGCTATTGTTATTATTATATTTGCCATCATCACCATCATCATTATTTCTGAAGGTCATTCAGCTGGTAAATGGCAGGAATGGAATTTTGACCACACTGTCTCCTGGTGGGCCCTGAGGGACGAGGTTAAGAGATGCAGGGTGCAGCCATTGAGGATATCCGCAAGCAGGTTTAAAGCAACATTCTCGGGCCTCCTGGCCACCATGTGGAACCAACCGAACTAACCACCCGTCTTGGTCCATTTTGTGCTCTGTAGCAGCATACCTGAGACTGAGTAATTTATAATGAACATAAATGTATTGGTTCATAGTTCTGGAGGCTGGGAAGTTCAATGTCAAGGTACGAGCATCTGGTGAGAGCCTTGTTGCTGTGTCACCACATGGCAGAAAGGCAAAGAGAGAGAGCAGAAGGCTGCAAACCCACTCCTGCAATGGTAAACCCACTCTCGCGGTAACTGCATAGTCCATCCGTGTGCGTGGAGTCCTCATGAAATAAACACTGCTTAAAGGTCCTACCTCCCAATGCTGTCACAGTGGTAATTAAGTTTCAACATGAGTTTTGAAGAAGACAAACATTCAAACCATAGCGGCTAATGGCTTCTCCCTATGCCAGGGCATCCCCACCAAGACTCACAACTGCGAGGCAGCTCAGGAGTGTGGCTTTCACTACATCCCGACCAACCTCTTTATTTCCCCAAGCTCACCCAGTCCTAACTAACCCAAGGAGAGTCATCTGGATAAGTTGAATATCAAGCTCATCAAGAAACTTTTGCTCTGATTGTAGGCTCTAAGAGGCAACCACGACCGCTCAATTTCTGTTCAGGAACTTCATTGATTATATGTAGTAACTGATGAAATCACAAGGATGGGAGGTTGTTTGGGGTGTTCTTTTCTTTTTTTCTTTCTCCCTCTTTAAGTAATTGCAAGTAAATGAAAAAAAAAGAAAAAAAAAATCCTACCTGCTATATGTCACACACCCCATAGCATTACTTTCTTACTATCTGTCAAAGTCTAAGATGCTGCCATTTGAAACCAAGAAGCATCACAGATGGGTGAGAGACTGGGTGAGGATTTCTGAAGAGCAAGCTGTTAATGTCGGGGAGTCTGTGCATATCATTCCGATTTGTAAATTGCCAAAGAATCAAAAGTTTACTGAAGAGAATTGGAAACGTTCCCCATTGACTTACCTTACACACCATTTTCTTACCGACATCAAAAAACAGATTCATTGATCATTTTGTAGTGATTTGACTGAGGAATTAACACTCAGTGTAAACCATTGATTGTAATGGCAATTTCTATTGATGTAAAGAGGTGTTTGGTCCTGATTAGAGGATCCTAGGATCCTACTAGATGAGCAGGTATCTGCTTTCAGTCATCCACAAATCAATGTGCAGTCACTGCCCTGTAAAATAAATTGTATTCAATCACTTGGCACCAAGTTCCAAACTTTCTAAGAAACATTTGAAGCCATGGCAATTATAAGAATGAAGGTTGATATCTCCTTCTTTCACGATGACTCCTTCACCTGGAAAATTCCTAATTCTCCTTCAGGGTCCAAGGCCCCTAGGCATGGTGGAATTGGCTCAGATTTAAAATAGCCAGAAGAGACCAGGGTGTGTTGTAGGCCTGTTAGACCATGGGTCCCACTAAATGGCTTTAATTCCATTACTCTTTCAACAGTGGTCCATTCTTCTTTCAATACCTATTATATCCCAGGTATCATTCTAGCAGTTGGGGATACACCTGTGAACAAGACAGCTAAGAAGTACAGGTTTACATACTTTCTAGAGGGGGAGACAGACAGAAAAGAAGTAAGGAAATAGACGGTAAAGATATTTCAGATTGTGATAAGTGCAATTAATAAACAACAATAATAACAAAATAGCATCATGGGCCAGAGAAGTGTGTGGCAATAATTTAGGCTGGGTCATAGGAATTCTGCTGACTTTGGCAATTCCAAATTTACTCTATTCCTCCTTCTGCCATGTTGCCCCACTGCTTTGTGCTGAGGGATGGCAAAGATATTTAAATATCAGGAAAAAAAATAATGAATGAAAAAGCTGGGACAAGCAGATCAGGCCAAGAAGCGAGGAATTACTAGCTACCCTTGGTCTGAGCGTCCATGTTGCCTTCTTTTCAGCATGAACACATTTGAATTGACTATGCTCCCTTTTTTCTCTTATTCTACATCCAAATTGCTTTAAAATTGCCACTTATTTCTCTATAATAAAGATTTTTCTTTCTTATTATGCCAAAGATAACTTCACCTATAAAAGAAATTTATTAGATCCTGAATGGCCTATTGCAATTGGTCAAGATGCTATAACATGAGTTAATAGACAGAGGTCTTCACCCATGAGGCTTTAGAGTCAAGTACTACCAAAGGCATTGGACTCCGAGTTAGGAGGTGCTGCTTTTAGTCTTAGCTGTGCACCCAATTGCACAGCATGGTAAAAGGAAAAAAAAAACATAAATTTTTGCATGGGATGAATCAGGATTAAAATCCTGGCACTGCCCCTCAGTACTGGTGCTGTGACGTTGGACACGTCACCTCTCAGACCATTAATTTTCTCATCAGTCAGAAAAAAAAACATAAATTTTTGCATGGGATGAATCAGGATTAAAATCCTGGCACTGCCCCCAGTACTGGTGCTGTGACGTTGGACACGTCACCTCTCAGACCATTAATTTTCTCATCAGTCAAATCAGGAAAATCAACCCCTTCACTGTGAGGTGGTCAAGCAGAGGCTTCATAAATGGAAGCTAACATTTTCATTAACAACTTGGCCAAGTCTTTTCACCTCTCTGTGTCTTAATCTCTTATGGAAAATGTCAGGAGACAGAGTAGTTGAAATAGACAATATTTCTTAAGCTTAAAGTTTGCTACCATATAGTAAGTCTATTTCCTTGACTTCTTTCATGTTTTATTATCCTCCGATCTTAATTTTTTTACTCTCACATGCACATTGCATTCATAAGCCTACTCGTGTCAGCCCTTTTAGTTAAGGTAATTTGGGGACGCAATAAGCCAAGTTATTAATTCACCAACTAATGTTTAATGAGCACCTTCTGGATGGTGAGTTCTGTGGGGCTTCTAAGGGAATAGGAGTGAGATGAATTGATAGGAAGGTGAATATGGTCTGACCCCCCGCTCACCAGAAGTTTCCTTTTGAGTAGGAGAAATCACATCTACATAATGATTAGCATATGGAAGACAGTGCCAAGGGTCATGAGAGGAAGATGATAAAATATGGGAAAGGACTAACAGAAATCAGTGACTACTATTGGGACATCAGACCTGGACCACTAAGGCTTTTGACAAGGAAGACTTGAAGATGCGGAGGTGAGAGGAGAGGTAGTCTGGGTGCTGGAACAGCTCGAGCAGATGTCTATAGGTAGGAAAGCTTGGGACTTAAGAGAGGTCCAGTAAAGCAGGAAGGAAGAGTGGACTTCAAGGCTAAAAGAGACTGTCGGGTTCTAACCGCAGAGGGCCCTGGACTCCAGGAAAAGGCGCTCAGATCGCGGTGCCAGAGAGAGCTGGCCCCATGCAAGTTAGAAATCAGGGGCTACATTTCAGCTGATTTCCAGAAGCCTCAGTGTCTTTGCCTCTAAATAGGCTGGACTTGAGGATTTAATTCTATGATGCAAGTAACGACCTGGCATAGCACTTGGCAAACTGCAAGTGCCAGTTATGGGTACGTGTGCTGGAGCCCCTGGAGAAGCTAACCTGGTAGAATGTAAGCTCTGAGCTGCTGGTTAGCATCTCTCCAACACAAGGCTGGCACAAAACAACCAGTGCAGAAGAAAACAGCACTTAGAGAGAAGGAAACACACAATTCAAATGTCGGCATTCAAGCACCTGGTTCAATTGTACCTGAAGTCAGAGAACTTTGGACTTTTCAGTATTAAGACCCACTCCTTTTCTCTTTTGCTTAAGCCATTTTAAATTGATTTTCTGCTGCTTGTTCCTGAAAGTCTCAAGCAATATAGAAATAGTGTCATTTTCTGGTTTTGGATCTTGAGCTCAGTTTACTCACGAGAATGAATTCCTATGAACTGATGTGGGAGTAATCAATGAGAAATTTGAGTTCAGATTAGAAAATTTGGAGGCAGGGCTGCTTTATGACTTTAGTGGTTCTGAGGCACTTCAGCCTTTGTGTGCCCTTTTCTCCATTAAAAATAATATATATATATATATATTATATTTTATAACTATGTTGATATAAAGATTCATATAATCTAGCCTGAATTCACTACTATGCATTTGTTATTATTATATTTATATTTTTCTTCCTATATCAATAAATTGAAAATTAAAACAATTCGCTGGCCCCTGCCAGTGCAATGGATGCCCTGCACTGTGTCTACTGTGACTAATGGAGATTATAGCTCTGCTAGGAGTTTCCACATGGCCCTGAGACCTCAAGAAGACTAAGTTAATGGAAGTCCAGCTGCTTTCATCATCTTTTACACTATCACCTATCCATACCATCACGTCTCATTCTTGAGTAGAAGTGTTTTCATTTTATACCTAAGATCATCTTCCAAACCCAACCCTTCAACCAGCAGAAAGCCTGGGCTGTATATCCAATTCTGCTGCTACCGATAGGTCTGATCCTTGGCTGTGCCAAGACCCCATCTCTTTCACATGTTTTGTAAAACAAAGAGATTCAGCTAGATGATCTCCAGTGTCTCCTTCCAGGGCTTAAATATCCCCATTCTCCCACATTCCCGTTTTCATCTCATACAATTCCCTTAGCCCAGTACGTATAATACTTAACTTCCCTTCCCCACACACATAGAACACGCTTATCTATGCCTCCCTTAGAAATTTGCAAATGAGAAAATAAACCGAAAAAAAATTAAAAAGGAAAGAATTAAAATATCAGTGACTTGTGTGGAAAAGAGTAACATTAGAACTGGGAGCCTTCCAGTATTTTTCGTCTAACCTCCTTACACATTTCCATCTTGCTTATCGCATTTCGATTGTAATTCCCCTGGGCGAGCAAGCTATCTGCAATTTCCAAAGTGCCTTCTAAATAATCAGTAATCAAGGAAAGCCAAGTAATCATGATCTTCCATGTACTTATTGAGGGTCACTCTGAAATCGGGCGTCTTTAAGCCTCCTGTCTTAAAGAGCCACAGCTCTTTGCTTAAATGCTTAAACTGATGTGCCAGGGTTACCATGGAAGCCCGCCCCCTGTACATTACCATTATTATTATTTTGTGTTTCCCTAATACTTTCATTGAAAGATAATCATGTTATGAATATTAACTTTTATAGGCTGCATTTGTAACTGCTTATGTGTAAAGAAGCAGCACTCTCTGAAATCAAAATGACACTAATAATTTAGTCAATTTACTTTTTCCCATCTCCATGTTTACAGTCGTGTTATTTTGTTACAGCACGATCTGAATTTTGATATAGTCATCCTGGTAATAAGCCTTTTTGTTCTTCATATTTAGAGATTCATTTGTCACACAGAACAGAAGCAGTTTAAATGCATTTATTCAATTCGTATTTATTGAGTACCTACTAGGTGCCAGATCCCAGGCTCTGCTTTTAACAGCAAATAGTGAGAAAGACAAATTTATAAACCAAAAATCCAAAAATTTGGAATGAGATAACACATGCAGCAACAAGAAACATGCAGAAGGCTTTTTGGTGCTTCTATGGGGACATCTGATTGATTCTAGGGTTCAGGGAGTATTCTCTGAATTTTAAAGTTTGAGGAAAATGGGGCTAGGAAAGAAAAAATAAATGAAAAAAGAATACGTGATCTGTTTGGTGTTTATCAAGATGCAGAGAATGTTCACACCTATTAGGTTGGCCGTTATAAAAAAAGAGAAAAGAAACCATACACACACAAAAACCAGAAGACAACAAGTATTCTCAAGGATGTGGAGAAATTGAAAAGAGATGCTAAAGATCATTTAGCTCAATTCCTTTGTTTTACAAATGATGCGAGTGGAGATCTGAAAGAGGAAGGGTCTTGGTGGAGCCAAGAATTACACCGACCGGTAGCAGTCGTCTCATGCATTGGTGGTGGAAATATAAAAAGGTACAGTTGCTGTATGTGGTATTGCGGGTCCTCAAAAAATTAAACATAGAATTGCCATACAATCTGGCAATTTCACTTTTGATCATAAAACCAAAACAGAAAAAGAAAACAGGGACTGAAACAGCTATTTGCACACCTGTGTTGATAGCAGCATTGCTTACAATAGACGAGAAGGGGGAACAACCCAAGTGCCCATCTAGGATGCATGGATAGACTAAGTGCAAAATCTACGTACACAATAAACTATTACTCGGCCTTGAAAAGAAAGGAAGTTCTGACTGTGCTACAATTTGGATGGACCTTGAGGACATAGACGAGAAGGGGGAACAACCCAAGTGCCCATCTAGGATGCATGGATAGACTAAGTGCAAAATCTACGTACACAATAAACTATCACTCGGCCTTGAAAAGAAAGGAAGTTCTGACTGTGCTACAATTTGGATGGACCTTGAGGACACTGTGCTCAATGAAATAAACCAGTACTAAAGAGCAAATATTGTAGGATTCCCCTTATCTGAGGTGCCTAGAGGAGTCAAATGTATAGAGCCAGAAAGTAGAATGGTGGTCACGGGATGGGTGAGCGGAGGACAGGGAGATGTTGTTTAATGGGTAGAGAGTTTCAGCTAGGGACGATGAAAAACTTCTGGACCTGATTGTGGAGACAGTTGTACAACAATGTCACTGAACTGTACGCTTCAAACTGGTTAATTTTATGTTACGTGTATTTGACCACAATAGGAATGATAATTAACGGTCCGTAGAACCACACCACCCTCTCCAGCTCTGAGCTGCATCAGGCTGGGTATCCAAGTACAGCCTGACTTGCCGCCCATTTTCTAAAATGTTGCCTTCCTGGGAGCTTCCTCTGTTTGCATGTCAGCTTTATTTGTAAATACAATTAAAAATCCAACCACAAAACACTATCATCCAAGGGGTAAATGTTCTCGGGCTCTGAATCTGAGTGCTGTCATTCCATTAACGGTAATGAGAGTCCCATGGCTAAACCTCCATGCTTCATGCTCAAAATTTACCCCCTAGAGTTTACAGATGGAAAAAAAAAAAAGATTATATTATGTACAAACAGAAAACAGAAAATGAAGCCAGAAATGGCATTCTGACCACAGAGATACCATGGGGGTGATTAGCAGGCAATCTGGTGAGGGTTGTTGCAGAGCGAATCCTAAAGAGGGCTTATGCCACAGAGACTTTGCCTGGTCCCGACCTCCAGAACTTGTGTACATTTCAGAGCAATCGGGGTCACTGGTGGCCCAAGGTCAGGAGCTTAATTTGTGACTCTGATAGCAAAATCTATTTTTTAACATAAAATACCCTCTGAAGATGAATGAAAAAAAGATAAACCTAGACTTCCTTTGATATCCAAACGTTCTGTTTTTTGTTCCAAGCAAATTTCAATCCAGGTTTTTAGGAGTCCTGGTACATTCTAATAATTAAAGACTCCAAGTTTTTAATTCCCTCTTCACTTTATCTGAATTTCCCCTGGAGCTTTCGTTGTGTTCTTTGTTGTTAGGAAACGTAATCAAATTAACACAGGGAAAAGAAGCTTTATTGGAAGTCAGTTTCTCTCTCTCTCTCTCTCCCCCCCCCACTCTCTGTCTCTCTCATCTCTGTCTCTCTCTTCCTATCTCTATCTCTACCTCTAACCCTATTTCTATCTCTGTCTTTCTCCATGACACTTCATGGGCTCCCACCCCTACTCTTCTTGACATTTTTTTTGTTTTCCAGCTTCTACCCACAGGCAGCATGCCAGAGACCTTTGTTTCCTTATCAACATTGAGGTGAACAAAAATGTCTTCCATTCAAAATGGCCCTCACTTCCAATGCCACCAGGTATACCTCTGTGACTTACTCAAACCATCCACAAAGAGGAGCTGATGCACCACCATTGTGTCGATGGGCTGGATGTCTCCACACCAAGTTCTTGCCCTTTCTTGAACCACATCGTGGATGGGGTTGAGGGGAGAAGAGAAATTATGTGGCCTGCCCCCACACTTGGGAAAGAGAGAGCTGGAGCAATTCTCTGAGAGGGGCGTGTGGGCACAGCTGGCAAACCAACCAACCACAACGTCTAAACTTGTCTCAGAGCAGCAGTTCACAAAGAGTGGCCTATGCTCAGGATGCTAACAAGGTGTCTACAAGGTCAAGACCGTTTTCATAGCCACAGTAAGACATTGTTTTCCTCTTTCCACCCTATCGGCTTTCTTATTGATGGTGTGTAAACTATGGTGGGTAAGACTGCTGCTGCCCTAGCATGAATCAGGGCAGTGGTACAAACTCTTCTGTAGTCACTGGATTCCTCACTACTCCACACTTGGAGTTAAAAAAAACAATGCCAGTTTTAAATAAGAATGTCATTATTAACTAGTAAAAATAATTTTATTATATGGGAACTTCTTTTTGATATTCTGTGAAAAAAAATGGGAAGTATGCATAGAACATGTCTGTTGTCCCAAAATATGAAGGTTGTCTTGAGAAAAATACACATGTGACCGATAGCTTGAGTTGCCAGCTGAAGTAACCACCTTTTTTCATGCAATATTTTTGCTTAAAAGAACAAATGACAGAAAAAAAGTATGGCTATTCAGACTTGGGTATTTAGCAGACATTTTTTTTTCCAAATGTGAATAAAATGAGCCTGACATTTCAAAAGAAACAATAAAAAATATCAGGATTTAATTAAAATATTTAAATTTTAGAAAATGTCTGTCTACCACTGTGAGCTTGACAGATCATCAATACTTACAACATTTTCTGTTAATGTGTTTTTTTTATTATTTTATAATTAAATGTATCAACATTTGGAAGATCTGCATAACTCGGTGAACCAATATTTCCTAAAAGACCAACGAATGGTGTTATGAAATCACACATGAGTCTACCATCAATTCCAGCCAAAGTTTAAGGCAGACAATGGATTTTAATACTGTATAAAAAAGTATGAGAAGCTCATTGATGTTGTTTCAGGTTTCACATTATAACTAACCTTTAAGAAATTACCACTTGCCTCGTTTGTTGCAATACCAGAAAAGAATATCCAAAATTATCTGAAAAGCCTATTAAACTAACTTTCCATCTACATATGTGAGAAGCCAGGTTTTCTTTATATACTTCAAACAAAGTAATATATTGTGACATATTGTACATTTTCTGCAATTTACTCATTTGCTCGATATTGTTTTTTAGATCTATTCTCTTCAGAACGTAAAACCCTAGCATATATATTTCCACTACACTGTGATATTCCATTGAAACTAACCTATCACTATACATTTTCTATTTTGAGAATGAGCATTTAGGTTGTTTCCAATCTTTTAACTGCAACAAACAACGCTGCTGTGAACATCCTTTTATCTGTCTCATGAGACACATTTCCCCTTGGCTTTATTTCTAGAAGTAGAATTGCTGGTTTCTTGGGGAAAGAGACCCTTTACCTCTACTGATACTAGTAATAGCTAGCTCTTGCTGAGTTCTAAGAGCTTGATGTATATTAATGCATGTAATTCTTAGAACAAATCAGTGAGGTAGATCATAGTATTACACCCATCACCCATTTCACAGAAGAGAAGAGTGAGATACAGAGAAGTTCAATAGCCAGTCCAAGCTTGCACTGGAGGTAGAAGCAGAGTGATCCCTCCCAGTGAGGCTGCGAAGTCCACGTTTCTAATCCCACTCATTTTCCCTACTAGATTTCTCTGTATTGCTCAAGAAAAGAGTGCACCAATTTACACTCTCACCATGTGTGCAACAGTCTCCTTTCTCCACATTCTCTCCAACACTTGATATCATCAGACCTTTTAAATTTTGGCAATTTGGTTGGCATAAAGTGATGTCCCATTGTTGAATTCGCTTACATTTTTCTAACTACTACTGAGCACCTTTGCACATGTTTGTTGACTGCTCAGGGTTCCTCTTCTGTAAATTGCCTTCATATCTTTTGCCAACTTTTATTGTCTGTTGTCATCCTTATGAATTTGCAGTTTGTTTATTTGTTTATGAATTTTTTGCAGCAATCCTTGCTCTAACTACGTATGTTGAGTATGTCTTTTCTCAGTCTGTGCCACATCTTTTAACTTTCAAACTAAGAATATTTGTTAAGGGTATGCTATGGAGAAATCTCAAACTCAGCTTGAAGAAGTTTCAGTGGTAATCAAAGGCACCTCCTCTCTCCCAAACTTTCGACTCGGTTATCTGGCTGCTTATTCAACATCTCCACTGGAGTTGGATCAGATGTCTGATACGACTGAACACTGGTTTACCCCACACCCACCAGCCCAGAAAATATGCTGTGTCTTCAGACTTTTTTGTTCTCTAATGATAGCATCTCCATGTTTCTAGCAGCTCCATACCCAGTCTGCTATGAAAGTCCATGGGCTACATTTTCCACTTATGTCCAGAGTCCAACCACATCACCCTATGGGCACTTCCTCAACCTGGCCCAAGCCACCATCATCCCTCACCTGAGTCATTGCAGTGGTCTCCAAACTATGTTCCTCTCTCTCTGAATGCTGGAATCACTTTACGAAGAGAAAAATTACCATGAGAACATTACATAATTCAATGCTGCAGGCCAGGTCTGCTGATGAATGCTAAAATTAGTGGGTAAAGCTTTAAGGAGAAATGGGATATTTTCATGGTCTCAAAGTTTCTTCCCCCAAGTTTCCTAATTACTGTGGTGGTTATAACATATGGCTACAAATTCCCTGAAACACCTCCTTCCAGGAGACAGAGCCTCCCCTGAATGTGGGCTAGATTTAGCAACTCAATTCCTACTCAAAGAATATGGAAAACTAAAAATAATGACTTTACAGTGGAGAAAACTGGTCAGCACCACATTAGCCAAGTGATCAAGGTTAACATCATCAGTGATAAGTCATGTTGCCCTCCAGTGTCCCCTGATATGGTGAGAGAAGAAGGGCACATCACCTCGGTGACATTCTTCTCCAAAATCCATCCCCTCTGACTATCCATGAGAAAATATCAGACCAACCCAAATTGAGGCACATTCTACAAAATACCTTACTACTTTTCAAAAATGTTAAGGTCAAGAAAAGACCAAGAGGTAGTCACAGATTAGAGGACACTGAGGAGACACTGAACAAGGAGAAGAATAAAAAAGAAAGAAAGAAAGAAAGAAAAAGGTTATTAGTAGAAAAACTGCAAAGTCTGCAGTTTAGTTAATGCTATTGTATGAAAGTTGATGTCTTAGTTTCAATCAAAGTACCATAGCTATGTAAGCTGTGAACATGAGAGGATGCTCAGTGAAGGGTATAGAGGACCCTTATACTCTCTTTGCAATTATTCTGCAAATCTAAAAAATTATTACAAGTAAAAAGTTAAAAAAAAAAACAGCAATAGCTTTCCATTGCATTCAGAGGAAAAATCAAAAAGCTTATCTGAAGGGGCTCTTGTGATCTTCCCTACTCCTCCCTACTCCAACCTCATCTGACCGTCTCTCCAAGAGCTACCTCAGCTTCCCTCACACTGGCCACCTCACTGTTCTGGAACTGCTCCCATCTTAGGCTCTTGCCCTCACAGTTGGCCCTGACTAGGGTGCTGTCCCTCAGGCATCCCCGCAGCCCACAACTTTGCTACTTTTCAGTCTTTGCTCAAACGCAACCTCATGAGGCCTCACCTGGCCATTCTGTTTAGATTGCAATTCCCAAGTAGTCCAGATCTTCCTTACTCTCTCTTTCTCTACTTCCCATGTTTTGCACCACCAATACCCCTGTGCCCTTTCCTTATTTACCGTGGTGGTGGTTGATTACCTGCCTTCAGTTTTACGGGAGTGATCTTATTCCAAAGTGCCTAGAACAGCAAACTTTGTTGAGTGAATAAGCTTGCCTATGTCATTCCTAGCATTTAGCTTGACTTATTTATTGTCAACATACCTGTGCCTAGGAGTTCACCAAGTGGTGAAGAGGGTAAAGACCTTTAATGCAGAGTAGACATGGGCAAAAGATCCTAAATAGCTCCCCAGAGTTGAGGCTAAGACATGGGCAGGGGCCCCTTCCCATCAGTGCAGGAGCAGTGATGAGCTTCCCTGCTCCATGGAATGGTTCCATGTAGCTGGAAAGGCAGTGGTGGAAAAGTAAGCCTACATTTAAGGCAATATGTGAGCCAAGTTGGAAGTTATGAAAGATTTAGGTGAGCTCCTTTCTAAGCACCTTCAAAACTCCCAGAGGGCTTTTCTTATGTGGTAGATATTATAATGAAAAAAGACCCAGACGTGACAAGAGACACACGGGTAAAGACAGCTTTTAAAGCAAGAATGATTGATTTCATAGCATTCCAAGGTAGCAGTCTTTAGCTCCAGATACAGCGACCTCTCAATGGCTACCTCCCTAATTTGCATATGTAATTGACAGCTTGTTAACAGCTCATTAAGAACACTGAAAACCATGTGACAACTACAAACCTACAAACGTGTGTAAATGGGGACAGAATCTGTGAATTGTGGGATATTGAGAGCTCAATCAGGTCTCAGATTATAGTTCAGAAAACAAGTGCAAAAACAGGCACCTCAACCATGTTTATTTTTTTAGAACTTGATTCAACAGTCCTGTGGTCTGTAGGGTAATAAACAGAAACCTGGGCCATGGTGATTTTCAGGATTCAGCTCAATGATGATGTGAGTTCCAGTTTAATATAAATACTTAATGGCAGATCATTTTCACTTTCTAAAAACACCCATTAAACTGCATATGCAGTTTTAAAATTTGTTCTTAAAATTCACCTTTTTCATAAACACAAGTCATTTAGACACCACAATCTAATATTCTGCAAGTGAGAAAAATGTAAAGTATAATTCGATTTTAGCCTATAAAAAAGAGATGTTTCCTGATTTGCTCACAGTTACTATCAGTAAATTTGGAGGCTGAGTTTTTTTTAAAGAACATTTGAATATAAATAGTGCAAATAACTGTTGCATCAGCAAATCTCTTCTGAGCATTAGATGCTTGTGCAGAAATCTCCTTTTGTGAACCATTCCCACTGGATGGAATAACAAGTTTAAAGGCCATGTGTGACACCATTGGAGAGCTGTGAGGTCAGTGCTCTGCCCCCATGTCACCTGTGACCAAGGGCACACCCTCTCATACCACAGAG
>NW_007727524.1:266425-300956 GCF_000696425.1 Galeopterus variegatus
AAACTGCATATGCAGTTTTAAAATTTGTTCTTAAAATTCACCTTTTTCATAAACACAAGTCATTTAGACACCACAATCTAATATTCTGCTAGTGAGAAAAATGTAAAGTATAATTCGATTTTAGCCTATAAAAAAGAGATGTTTCCTGATTTGCTCACAGTTACTATCAGTAAATTTGGAGGCTGAGTTTTTTTTAAAGAACATTTGAATATAAATAGTGCAAATAACTGTTGCATCAGCAAATCTCTTCTGAGCATTAGATGCTTGTGCAGAAATCTCCTTTTGTGAACCATTCCCACTGGATGGAATAACAAGTTTAAAGGCCATGTGTGACACCATTGGAGAGCTGTGAGGTCAGTGCTCTGCCCCCATGTCACCTGTGACCAAGGGCACACCCTCTCATACCACAGAGCCTGCTAATTATTATTTTTTCTCTTTCCACCCAGGTCTACTCTAGGCAAATGGAGATGTGGACTGAGGTCCGGGAAGTACTGCCTCATGCTCAGTCCTTGGGTTTCTGAAACCACCCAGGCAGTTGCAGGCCAGCCTGCTCTGCCATGCTTCCCAGCTCTGGCCAGTCTGGCCAAATCCACTTTGCACCTCTTCTTCCCTCACCTTGTGCCTTCCATTCAAGTGGACTTTCTCTCCTGGTTTGTTCTCCCTCCCTCTGTCCTCTTTGCACACCCAGTTCCACTCATCCAATCAGGTCCAGCCCAAGAAGCTCTGCCAAGACAGTGGGGCTATGTGGGAGGAAAGAGCACAAAATCAGGACTAAGGGAGATCCAAGGAGAGCCATCCAGAGTCCTGGCTTCACCACTCACTAGCAAAGAGGTCCATTCTGGATTAGGTATTCAACTTCAGAAGGTCTCCATTTCTTCCCCTGGAAAATGAGAGTGATACTATTTACTCTGGAAAAGAAGAAATACTATTGACTTAGAAATCTTGGAGGAGTCAGTTAATTGAGATAAAGCCATGGTACAGAGCAGAATCATGACAAGAGAATGGATTTCGATCACAAATTCTTGGTATTAAGGCCATACCAGAGTTGTCAATTGATTGAATCAGTGGCCACTTTGGCCCAAGGAAAGCCAACACAGAGCCTGAATGGAGACACCTCCTGTGGCCCATCAGGAATGGATGAACTGGGCAAGGCACAGTCTTGACCTTGGGAGTCTGAACGGGAAGAGGAAAAGGATCATGGCTGTGGTGGAAGCTGAAGTTGAAAGTTCGTGGTGTAGTGAGAGCTTGGAGAGACCATCCTCAGCAAGCCTTCTGCAGACACAAGGTATGAGGAAGCAGAGACCACGATTAAGATGAAAAGAAGACTTAAGGTGTAGGGAAAAGAGGCCACAGGGCAGAGGGCAGTGAAAGGACCCAACAGGTGGCCAATCCTTCCGCCTGAATGTCTGCTGTCTAATCTAGTGAGGGGTCAACAAACTCCTTCTGTCAAAAGCCAGAAACAGATAGAACTACCATATAATCCAGGATCCACTACTGGGCATATCCAAAGGAATGGAAATCATCATGTTGAAGGGATACCTGCATTCCCATGTTCATTGCAGCTCTGTTTACAATAGCCAAGATATGGAAGCAACCTAAGTGTCCATCGATAGATGACTAGAAAGGGAAAATATGGTATATATACATAATGGAATACTACTCAGCCATAAAAAAAAGAATGAAATACTGCCATTTGCAGTAACATGGATGAGTCTGGAGAAAATCATGTTAAGTGAAATAAGCCAGGGCCGGCCTGGTGGCGCACTGGAGAGTGCGCCACTTGGGAGTGCAGCGGCGCTCCCGCTAAGGGTTTGGATCCCATATGGAGACCGGTTCCCGCTCGCTGGCTGAGTGCGGTGGGGGCGCAACACCGAGGGTTGCGATCCCATTGCCGATCAGTAAAAAAGACAAAAAAAAAAAAAGAGAGAGAAATAAGCCAGACGAACAAAGAGAAATACCACATGTTCTCATTTATAATTGGGTGCTAAGAGAGAAAGAAAGAAAAGACTGAGACAATACATCGAACTTTCAGAAGGGGAAAACAAATCTAAGGATACTGGAGATGTGGAGGAGACTGGGGGATGGATCAGTGAGAGATAAGTTGGGTAAAGGGCATAAAGAAAAATCATGATTTGTAATAATAATATGCTTATAATAAATAATATAAAGAAAATCCAGAAAGTAAATATTTAGGCTCTGCAGCCCAAGTGGTCTCTGTCATCATAGCATGAAAGCAGCTGTAGCCAATACAATAATTCTTAGACAAATGAGCGGCCACATTCCTGCTCAACTCTTTACAAATACAGGTGCTGGGCCATCCTCCGCTGTCCCCGACCTGGTTCACCCCACGGCATGACAACTCTGCTTCCTCAGGACGCTCACCAGGCGAGCACAGGACATCTACTGAGCACCTCACAATCAGTCCAGGGTCATCCCCAGAGCTTTCTTTACCCTCCCCCCCACAAACCTGTAGATCTGCAGGGGACATGTGCTTCTTCAGGAACTGCCAGGGTGTTTTGGTTTTGAGGCCTCAGAGTGAGAATATTTAAGTCCCTGCACACAAAAGCACATGCACACACACCCTGAGATGTCTTCTGAACATTAATCTGCCAATATTCCTTATTAAACTTTTCTGTATTTTTCAATTAGTCGGTCCAACGGTGTTTGAAGTCAGCACAACAATGTGTGCAGTAATAATAGCAAGAGCAAAAAGTGAAAGATTTTTTTTTATGGCAAGTTCACCACAAAGGTAGCAAACTAAGAAACTTCTACTCAGGTTGGCCAGCAGATATGTTTAGCCCAGTGGGCATTATGGTAAAGATTTTAAAAAATTATTTGCACACATCTAAAAACTGGAAGATGCCACAAAAATGCAATCCGTTTTGTCTCAGAACACTGGCAGATGAGGATCATGGAGCTGTTTTCTTACAGGGTGACAACTTCCTGCCATGGAAGGGGCCTTGTCAAACCCCTCCCCCCCCCAGCATTGCCCACCCAGCTTGTATGAGCTGCTCAATTTGGGGACTTGCAAGCACCAGGTACTGCAACCACCACTTTAGAACTGTTATTTCTGATCCTTCACCAAATTATAAAGTCAGTATCAATGTGACTATTTTACAAAGGAGAATACTGAGGCTCAAAGAGTTTAGATAACCTTTCCAAGATCACACAGTTGATAAGCTGCTGGATAAAGGTAAAGCTCCTAGCAACAAAAGCAGTGTCTTAGAAGGTGCTGGAATAATTGTTTTCTCCCTTCTTGCTTCTACTCTGCTATGGTTTGAACGCATCCCCCACATTTCTTGTGTTGGAAACTTAATCCCCAAATTCATATGTTGATTGGAGGTGGGATCTGGGGGAGGTAATTGGGATTAGATAAGTTCATCTGGGTGGAGCTACCATGAGGAGACTGGTGGCCTTATAAGGAGAGACCTGAGCTGACATGCACGCTCCTGCCCTCTTGGTGTGTGATATCCTCTGCCATGTCTTCATGCAGCATGTCACCAGATGCCAGTGCCGTGCTCTTGGACTTCCCAGCCTCCAGAACTGCATAAAATAATTTTCTTTTCTTCAGCAGAAAAAGAACTAAGACACACTCCTCTTCCTACTGATCCTAGCCTCCAGTCAGTGCCGTGCTCTTGGACTTCCCAGCCTCCAGAACTGCATAAAATAATTTTCTTTTCTTCAACAGAAAAAGAACTAAGACACACTCCTCTTCCTACTGATCCTAGCCTCCAGCGTCCCTTTCCTCTCTGGAACGCTTTCATTTCCTCAGTAAGTAACCCTCAATATAAAATAAGAATATGGACTGCATTATTTTTTTCTCTTTCTAAATGTAACTTTCTTGTTTCAGAATCAAAATGTTTTGTTAAGGGTAGGGATAGTGCCTTCGGTTTCCTTCACTTCCCCCAGAGAGCTTATCATAGGCAAGGCTGATAATAAGTCCTAAATATAATTAATCACGATGGTGGTGCGGAGAGGCCTTCAGCTTTAGCTTCTGATTAGAATATATTACTAGTCAGATGCAGTTAAACCCAGGGAACTAGCTCCTCAAACAAGAGATATGAGAAGAGGACCAAGAAAAGAACCAAGAGAAACAATTTTGTGCAATCGCCAAAGGATCTGCATAAAAATCAACACAATTTCTGCATAGTGGGAAGGATGGAGTAGGAGCTGGAAGACTTGAGTTCAATGTCCAGGTCTGCTGGAACACAGTGCCACTCCCTGAAGTGTGGCCAGAGTGCCAGCAGCCTGAGCATCCCTCGGGAACTGGTTAGAAATGTTAATTCCTGGGCCCCACAGCAGATATACAGAATGAGAATCCCTAGAGGTGGGGCCCAGAAATCAGCGTTTTCATAGCACACTAAAGTTTTTAAATCACTGGCTGTATAATGCTGAATATGCTAATTATCCTGATTTGAACATCACATACTGCACACTGGCATTGATATTCAATGCTGTACCCCACATATATGTACAATTAACAATGTCCCAATTAAAAATAATAATTAATAATTAAAAAATTAAATAAAATCATTTGCCGCACATTGATATTCCTGGGGAGCTTTAAAAAGCACCAGTATCTGGGTATGTTTGCCAGATTTACCAAATAAAAATACAGGATGACCAGTTAAATTTGATTTCTAGTTAAACAAAGAATAATTTTTGAGTGTAAGTATGACCCAAACATTTTATTTTATCTAGCACCACAAGCCCAGTCACCGTCAGCGATTCTCACTTTTCAGGTCTGAGAGAGGCCCAGGTGTTGATATATTTAAAGCTTACGTGCAGCCCAAGTCAAGAACGGTGGCCTGAAAAGCCGGTGCCTTTCCCTCTTGCTGGCTGTCCTTAGTCACAGTTTTACCTGGATTCTAGGTCTGGGTGTAGGAGATGGCAGGGACAGTGAAGAGGACCAGTCTTCCTAGGATGGAGCAGATTGCAGTTGTTGAAATGGGCTAGAACCATCAAATATATGAAATTCGTTGTGAATGCATGGCCTTTATCCCACAGCTGTGTAAACACTGCCACCGTCTTCTTCAGGATAGACAGTGAAACCCTATAACTACAATATCTAAGAAATCAAAGGTTGACAGACAGGAGTCCCATCGTCTCTGGGATGGGAGGTGGGAAGTACTTGGAGGAAGGACATGGGCGACCGTGAATAACACTGTGGTTTGGAATTGGGGGTTTGGGTTTTGGTTTGTTTTCCAGATTTTTAAGTTACCTGGGCACTTGGCCTGATGAATCAAGTCAGCCTGTATGTCCCAGAATGCCAGACTCTCTTGATATGTTCTCCGTTCTTGGGGCCTCACACTCTTCTTCCCAATATCTCAGGCATCCTAGAGGGCACTGGAGCAAGGCCTAGGGTAGCAGATGCTCAGAAAACAAAAGGGCTGGACATGTCCCCCAGGCAGAGTCAGCTGCTTCGCACAAGGTCTGTGCCTCAAGGCTCCTCCAATGACCAGAACTCAGTTCAAGTTGAAGTTTCCCCTTCCTTGGGTCATAAACCTGGCCAAATGTGTCACTTGGTTCAGGGACATGGAGAGGCCATTTCTCTCCTAAGGAGGAAGAATTTTCTCCCTTCACCCAATGGTCTATACTTTACAGGATTGTAGAATAAAATTCCAACCTAGAACAACCACAGGAGAGTTTTAATTACTGTATTCAGAAGACTAATGGTACTCATGGACCTTTTTGTACAGGGATCTATTTTTAGCTTAGATCACTCTGAATTTTTATTTTTTAAATTCTTTGTGTCCTGATCTTTACAACCCCTCTGCTCTAATCTCTTAAATATATTCATATTCTTATTTGTCATGCCTTTCAGAGTATTCTATTATTTCTACTTCTTGAGGTGCCCGTTCTCTGGCTTGGTGTGTGTGTCTGCTAACTTTCCTTTCCAGTGTCTTCTTTCCTAGTTGAGTTCTGCAATTTTTTATCGAGTTTATCTCCCCAAGAGGTTTGGTTTGGTTTTGCTCTGTTTTTAAATCGATGAGAGTCCCACATGGCCCAAATGTGAGAACGTGTTGCTGAAGAACCATTTTGCAATTCCTTCTACAGGGACCCTAGACCCCTATCTAGTTTTTTTGACTCAGGATTCCCACATCACAAATGCAATGTAAACTTAGACCCTACTCTCACGTCTCGTGCAGACTTATAGCTTTGATTTCTCATGAGAACCTTTTTTTTTTTTTTTTCCTACCCAGAGGCCAAGGTAGAAGGCAAGTTCCCTGATCCTTCTCCTAATTTATCAGATCTTTTAAAGGTATATGTTTCATGCTGGGGATCCAGTTCTGGTTCCCACCACATACAGATTCAAAGCTACACTTCCTGTTCCAGGGTGGGCAATGCCATCCATACCTGGGAGCCTATAATCAATACCCCTGAAGGACACTATGGTATCAGCAAACTAACCTTCATTTCAAGCACCTAAGCATTCCTTCCCTTTTGAACTCATGTATGTATTTTTAAATATTGTTATATTTCTCCACTATTTTCATGTATTTGTACCAGAAAGGTGATGCTCACTGGCTCAGTTGTCATGCTGTTAAAACCAAAAGTCTAAAAGTTGTTCTTGCAACCAAAGAGCCGGAGTCTATCAATTCTTTCCAATCCACTCAAGAATAGTTGGCAGCAAAACAAAGGATACGAATGGAGAGTCTAGGTTTAGATCAATAAAATGTAAGGGGCTGTGGCCATAATTTTGCAGAGATATTCAAAAGCAACTCAGACAAAGTAAAGAATGGAAGAGACAATTCCAACTGGGTCCTGGCATTTTGTAATTATAATCAATTATTCATGATAATGGATCAATAGCTATTTCCACTTAACAAACTATTCCAAAACTTTGTGGCTTCAAATGGCAAGTATATCTCATGATTTTGTGGCCAGGAATTTGGAATAGTTCAGCTGGTGATTCTTCTGCCCCACACGATGTTGACAGAGGTCACCCAATGGTATTCTGCTGGTGGAAGGACTGGTCTGAAGCACCCAAGATGGTTTCACTCACGCCTCTGTCACACTATCTGGTTGGGCTAGTTGAGATGGTTGACCAGAATGCCAACATGTGTGGCTTCTCTAGCATGGCAGTCACAGATGAGCCAGACTTCTTACATGGCTCAGACCTTCAAGAAAAAATTCCAAAAGACAGGAAGTGGCCATTGACAGAATTTAAGGCCTGAGCATCACATCTAACCTGTGTTTTAGCCAAAGTGATCACAGAACCCAGGCAGGGCTCAAAGAGAGGGGACTCTTGGTAGAGGGAGTATCTAAGAGCCTGTGGCCATCTTTCCTCCACCCTCCTAAGGCAGAGGGCAGGGGATCTGAGGCCAGACAGGAGCAGGGAGCATTTGCCTTTCTAAGCTCCTTCCTACTTCTCAACTCCAATATGCTCTCTGAGTTTTTGTTTTCCTCATCTGGAAAAGGAAAACATTAACATGGAATCAGATTAAAACATTTCCAGCTGCAAGTAATGGAAAAATTGACATACTTATTTAAGCAAAAAGAGCTTTATTTTTCTCACATAAGACTACAAATAGAAAGCCCTGAGCTGATGCAGTGATTTAACCATATCATGCAAAGCTAGATGCCTTCTCTCTTTCCAATTGGCCATCCTTGGCACATTGGCTTATTATTTAATGGCTGCAAAAGGTGTATGGATCTTCCAGAATTATAGCCATGTTCAAGGCAGGAAGAAGGGACAAAGCTGTCCTGTCCAGGTTGATTGTCTCTTTTCAGGAAAACAAAATCATTCTCAGAAATTCCTAGCAGACTTCTTGCATCTCACTTCTTGCTAGAACCTTGTTACACAGCCACTCCCACAGCGAGGGAGCAGGGAAGAGGGGTCTTAAGCTGTGTACGTTGCTTCCATTGCAAAATAGGCTTCTGTTGGAAAGAAGGAAGGGGGAACAGGATTACAGGAAAAAATTAATAGTGTCTGCCTCAAGGACATACCATGAATCAACAGTGTATGTAAAATCCCAATATGATGCCTGGCCCAAGGCATGTAGTCAAGAAATAGAGAGATGACGATGATGATGATGACGACGATGATGACAACTTGTTTGGGACCCATCCTGGTCCACGGAGAACAGGAGGTAGTTTACTATTATAGGAATACATTGAATAAAGTTATGGTAACCTAGAAGTGAGGGTCATTAATCAGGGCAGTGAGCACAGGAAAAAAGCAATCTCCTTATAGATATCTGAAGAGGAAAGTATTTAAATTCTGAACTGCGTAATTGCAGATTGAGGACATTCTGCTCTTAGTGATAAGGCAAGGAAAAAGAAAACGGTTATCCAGGATAGACTAATGCACACTGTATAAAAAAGCAGAATAAAACAAAGGTGCAACTGTGGAGAGGACCAGCAGACAATAGATGAGAAAGGAAGAAACACCTGGAACATCTGGGTTGGCCCAGAACAGAAACAATTTCCTTAGACAGCAACTCTTAGTGAGATGATGTTGGAAGTAAATACCAGAATTCCACTGCATATAATCTATGATTTGAGGTATACAATTATGCTTAAATTAACTGTGCAAGAAATTCTAAGAAGAACCCCTCCTATGGGTTCAATTACTAGCACCTGATTGTCTTGAGATGCTCAGTGCAGCACATATTTATGAAGCACAGTGTCGCCCACTGCCATGGGAACTTTCCATACATTCTAATCTTGGGCACACTGCAGTAGGGAGGGTTATTTGGCATTTTACAGGCAGTGAAATCAAGCGTTGGAGGTGCTAGGGCAAAGGGTCACACATCAACTGGTGAAGGCTTTATTTGGACCCAGGACAGATTCTTGCCCAAGGGCATGCTGCTGACGCTCACCAGGCTGGGCCATGTTCCCCCTGGACCATTCGCTCTGCCCTGAAGGACTAATCACATAGGCATGCCTATGAGAGGTTTCAACAAACCCAAGATGGAGTCACAATTCCTCTGGAAGTATTCCTAAGAATGGATAATGACAGAGACACAAAAACTGTTCTATGCTATCCATCAAAGCAGCTGATCTCCTGCCTATAAATGCGGCTTGGGGTAGGGATGGTGGGAAACAAGATAAGACACAAAGTTCTCTGATCTCTAAGGCACTTGAACAATATGTATTTAGACTCTTTGTCCCATTGACTTTCCTATTCTCAAATGCTTGAGTTTTTAAAAGTGGATTCCTATGGTCAAACTAATATGCTGTGCCTTACAGCCAGTTTTATAGATTTATGACCAAGAGCCTAACTGTAATAACTTCGCAGTCAAAAGTGAATCACCTTAGACTCTGAAAAACGGTTTATTTTTCACACACATTCTGGGATCGAGTTTCCCAATAAGTAGCCCAAACACCTGCTTAGGGGACAGGCCAGGCAGGAAGCACCTCACCCCAAAGTCAGAAACAAGTTCTGAAAGAATTAGATATTCAGAAAACACATCAGAGTTTTTATGTAACATTCTTCTTGTTACGGTTGCATATTAGTTTTAGTTTGAAACATACTAAAAACGGGGACCTGATTATGTTTAGTACTTGGAGTCTGTACATTTCAAACTAAAAATTTCAATTTGAAACATACATGAAAAGGGGACCTGATTACCTTTAGTACTTGGAGTCTGAAAATCCTTGGGCTCCTGTGCTGACATCCATCCCCACCCACTGACACCGCAGAGGCAGCAAGAGTGAAATAGGTGTCTGGGACCCTCCTCGCCTTGCATCCATCTCCCCCTCTTTCTCCTGCTCTGGGTATGCCCTAAGAAGGGGTTCGATCTGTATGTTGGCACCCCAATCTTGACAAGAAACCAAAAGTCAGTTTCTAGGAAATGCTCCCAAGAGGCCTCCTAAAACTAGGGGCAGCGACCTCTCCGGCCTGCGGTCATCTCTCCTCTCCTGGAAAGGCGGAGCTGTCCACCAGGACCATGGCTCTCCCCCAGCACAGTACGTCTCAGATGTTGTAAGTTCCTTGGGAAAACTAACCCCCCGCACTAACAGAAGCGTGTGTGTTACACCCTCACACGCACACACACACACACTCATTCTGTGATGGCCATTAACTCAAGTCCTCCTGTACCAAACACAGTGACATGCCTCTTCATTCTTCTTTCTGTCCCTTGCCAGCCTTTCCCCTGTCTCCCCCCTTAACAACTCCCTGTTTTATTAGTATTATTATTCTCTTAAGTGGCACATGTGTACCACTTCCTGCTCTGTCATGCCCCGCCGAAAGCGATGGGAGCACACTCTCCTCATGTGACATCTGTCTTGGCGGCAGCCTCCTCAGGCAGTTTTCTTGGCAGCCTCCATGCTGCCACCAGGCCCATCGGGTGGCTCCGTGGCTGACGGGCTGTCAGTGACACCCCATCCTGAGGGCTGTCGTCTTCTTTTGATTTACCTTTTGATTCAGAGGCATTTGCATGCTTTCATCACTTGGTGGACAAAGTCCTCAGCAAGTCCCCTATGGCTGCCTTCTGTGTAGGCAGCCGGTAGAGAGGTAGATACCTATATGACTTTGCTTTGAGGTGTAAATGGGGACCTGGCTGGCCTATCCCGGGCGGAGCCCAGAAGTGGATGGAGACTGTCGCTGCCTGGCCCCCACCCCGAGATGCTGTTTTGATGCTCCTCTCTTATGCTCGGAAGCTGCTCTGCCAATGACAAGCATCCCCCAGTGTCAATTAGTTTATTAATCACCCAGCTAGACAACTTGGTAACGTGGTAATTTCAGGGTTAGGATGCACCGAGTTCTTCCTTTCCTGGCTGGGCATAAGAGCTCATTAAAGTCCCTCCCCTCCTCTCCAGAAAACTCTTTCTCTGCCTTCGTGCACATGGCAGTGTAATGATTCACAGTTGCGACGCCTCTTCCCCGGCGGGCGGCCGGAAGCGAGGACAGGGTTAAATTGCTAATCGAGGTTTCGTGAGGTCTGCCAGAGCCGAGTCTCCAACACTTACATCTGTTCAACAATTATTACAGCATTTCTGTCATAAAAAATTCAACACCCTGAGTGTCGTGCTAGCAAAACCTGAAAATTTATGCAGTGAATAGAATAGCTAATTTCTCTGAGGAAATGCAGGGGGGAAATTACAGATTTTACTTAAATTCCAGACACCAGAGTGCACACATCTGATGCCCTCCTTGGGTTTTTGTCACATGGCTGGACCGAGGTCAGACTTCCCATCCGCCGTGAGGCAGGGATGGCTCTCAACACATGAGCTGACCTTGGAAGAAGCCACACTGTAAAACTCCAACCAGGTCTGTGAACCCACCCCCGGGTGTCTTCCAAAGACCTCTCTTCCTATTAAATCCGCACATGATATGGAATCAGACTTCCATTCCGGAGCGACGTTGGCATGATTGGTTTGCATTTGCTCACCACTCCCTTTTCCCAATTTTCCCCATGCCTTTAAAACAACTCCTTGGAGGAATCAGAGGTGATGGAGAAGGCTCGGGCAGCTCCACGAGGCTTTAATCTCCTTCATTCATTCTAATGCTGTTTGATGCCTGCAACAGCAGCACTGGAGTTTGCTGCTCTGCTCCATAAAAGGCTGGAATATGGATTTTATGCTAAAACTACAGCTGTCTAGTTAGGATGGCGGTGGAGGGGAACAGTACGCTACAGGCGATCGTCGACTATTCTCCAGGGCTGGAGCTTGACTTCCCATGTTTGATGCCTGCAACAGCAGCACTGGAGTTTGCTGCTCTGCTCCATAAAAGGCTGGAATACGGATTTTATGCTAAAACTACAGCTGTCTAGTTAGGATGGCGGTGGAGGGGAACAGTACGCTACAGGCGATTGTCGACTATTCTCCAGGGCTGGAGCTTGACTTCCCGACTGGGTGTCTGCTACCGTAATGATCACTGCAACCAGGATGAACAGGATTTCTGGCACCATCACCACAGTGGCACACTTAGCATTACCCACATTTGCAGAAATTCAGCTGCACAGAGAGGATACTTGCTACCCTCTCTTCATGACTGTCACAGGGTCTCTGATTCATTTTCCCTGGAACAGGGTGGTCAGAGGGACCATCTGCCCTTTGCCCTGTCTCTGTGCTTCCTGATTGTTCGGGTTCAAGCATGATAAATATTTTCACTGCAGGAGTTCAGATCTCCCTGCTGCGTCACCCCAGGGCTGGGGAGCAGTGACCAGGGAGGGCACAAAGCTCAGCAGAGAAGCCAAGAGAAGAATGCATCACTGTCATTTGTGTCTTAACTAAAAGCACATGCCGTTTTCAAAGAAAATGGAGTGTTTTCTCTTCTTCTGCTTCAGACCATTCTTGAAGCCTTAATAGGCTTTCAGAAGAGTCCAGGGAAGCTGCAACTCAGAGGGTCTAGATATGCAGACACAGCTCCACAGGCCTGTGCAAGTGGCAGTGATAGCGCCAAGCCCCCTCCTCTGCAGTTGGCTGTGCCTCGGGCACAGAGCACCCACTGGGAGCAGGGCCTGCACCACCTGGCTCCCGGCCGGAACCTCTCTCGCAGCCACGTCCCCAGGCACTGGTGTCAAAGCCCAGGCACTGCCTCTGGCTCTGTCACATGGCAAGGGCTCTTGGTGGGTCATGTCGCTGCACAGTCCTCCTGTCTGACATCCCCCTTGGGTCTTTCCTGGGGCTGGAGAGCTCTGAGATGGGAACCTAAGAGTGCAGCATTCGTCAGGCGGAAGAGGGCCTGAGTGACCCCACATCTATCCTGCCCCGGGCCCTGCATGGAGACCCTCATAAAAATAACACCAGCAGGAGCAGCTATCACGTTGCTGTCAATACTGACCGTGTCCACATCCCAGGCTCTTGTGCCAAGCACTTCGTCTTATTTAATTTTCAGAACTACTCTGTAAAGTATGGACTGTTATGTCCCCTTTTCCAGCTAAGGATTCTACTACTCAAAATAATAATAATAATAATAATAAAGGAAATTCCTCCAGATTGCCCAGTAAGTAACCACTCGGGCCAAGCTCAGATCCCAGGAAGTCAGACTCAAAGGCCCTGCTCTATCCATGCTGCCACACTGCCCTTGCCGTGTCTTTGCAGTTGAGATGCAAGTTTAGCACGTGGTGTTCGACAGGGTAGAGCAATGGAATTAGGCATGTCTGCGTGGGGGGCAGACCACACCTGTACAGGCTGTCACTCAGAGGACAGAGGCAACCGCAAGCCGGAATGTTCTGGGAAGGAGCAAAGAATCCCTTTGACTTGAGAGAATTCTGCTCTCGGAGCATCGTTTTCAAGAGAGGGCTCTTATCATCCCTGCGCCTCCTCCACAGCTGTGGTTTCCCAACTACATGTCCTGTAGGGGAATAGTTGCAGGGTCCATCATGGTGGAAATAGGGTTACAAAGCTGCGGGGTCCCCCCATCAGTCGGCATTGATCTGCTCTTGTTTACTTTATGTGCCTGATCTTGACGTTCAGGTCCTGGGAACAGTGAGAGCCTGTCTCGTCCAGCCCAGCTGTTTGCCAGAGCTGTCTCTGATGACAGGAAGGTCTAAATGCCACTCTGTACCCTGGCTGCCTCTCTCCAAGGTACTCTGAACCTCAGCATCAGAACCCAAGGATCGTTTTTGTTTTTACAGACACTTGGTATTAGCCATTTGTTGCCACATAATAAATTGCCTCAAAGCATAGTGGTTTAAAACAACAGAAATTCATTACCTCATAGTTTCATAGGTCAGGAATCTGGGTGCAATGTAACTGAGTCTTCTGTTTCAGGTATTAGCCATTTGTTGCCACATAATAAATTGCCTCAAAGCATAGTGGTTTAAAACAACAGAAGTTCATTACCTCATAGTTTCATAGGTCAGGAATCTGGGTGCAATGTAACTGAGTCTTCTGTTTCAGGGTCTCCCATGGGAAGTCAGCAAGGTGTCCTGGTGGCTGCAGTCATTGAGGCCCAACTGGGGAAAGACTCTGCTTCCAAACCCCCTCGCCAGGCTGCTGGCGGGATCCAGTTTCTTGCAGAACATAGGACTGAAGGCCACAGTTCTCCCCTGGCTGTTGGTTAGGAGTCACCCCATGCCCTTGTCCTGTGGATTTCTCCAACAAGGCAACTACATTGGTCTTAGTAAGCCAGTGCACTGACAAGATGCAGCAAGCAAGCAGGACAGGAGTCCCAGACTTTATAACCAGATCTCAGAAATGACACCCCCATCACCTGTGTCATATTCTGTTCCCCAGAAGGGAGTCACTAGGTCCAGCCTGTATTCAAGAGAGGTGCTCACACAAAGACGTGAATACCAGGAGGCAGAGATCACTGGGAATCACCTGAAAACCTGTTTCCTCACACCTCAACCTGTCCCTTATAGGAAGGTAAAATGTCGTGACCTCACCTGTCACCCCACCAGAGTCTAGAACTGTTGTGTGGTTCCCCGATGCTAGGCACCAATTTTTTTCTCACCTTTTGGGTGGTTTCTAAAGAGGCTAAAATACCTGCTGCTCTTTCTCTATAAAGGCCCTGTCCTTACAAGGAACCAAAAATGTGCTCAGTAAACATCACTGTTTACTGAGCCCCTGCTGCAGACCAGGACTGAACTAGAGCTTTAACAGTTTATCTCATTCAATCCTCTAAGCAAGCCAAAGGGGTAGCATTTAGCAAATGGGTAAGGACTCAGAAGCACAGCAGTGTTATGGCATGTGCCCAGAGCCACCCGTCCGCTTATGTGCCGGATTCTGAATTCCAAAACAGGTTGTGTTCTGCCCACTCAGCCACAGATATTCAAAAATATGTCTGAAACTTCATTTCAGAGGAGTTAGGCATTTACCCTGGACCACCTAGCAGTCAGACTCATCCTCACTGTTAACTCCAAAAAAAATTCTTATACATGCTGCTTACATGGCCACCTAAGATTCAGAGTAACCACGTGCTCTGGATCTTCAAGCAAATGATGTCATTTTATTCATTTAACTAAACTGTTCTAGGAACACACAAATAAATACTTACCTAAATTTATTTGAACATATAGCACTACCGTTATTAGTAGTCAAAATATGAAATCCCAGCAATTCTACACAGTTTAACGTATTTTTGTTAATATTCTTGTCTACACAAATGATGCTTATGTATGAACAAAGGATCCTCTCGTATTATAAGTGATCTTTATCTACACCGCAACTTCTCTAGACTTAAAAAAGGGAAAATAAACAAAAGTTTCCTCTCTGTAGACCATAGTTTATGACAAAAGAAGCAACACTGACAATACTTAATGAGCATCTCTGTTTGGACCCTTTCACATTTAATATCTTATTAAATCTTTACAATAACTCTAAGGTAGATACTGTTATACCAACTCTTATACTTAGGAAGAATCAAGTTCAGAGAGGTAGATGACTTACCCAAAGCCACACAGCTAGTTGACAGAATCAGTATTCTAACCTGTTAGATCTGCTTGATTCCAAAGCTCATGTCTTTTCCATGAGGCTTTGTGTCTTATTAAAAATTACAATCTAGAAATTTCCTGTTGGTCGTGGAGTTCTGTCTGATTAAGCCTGGCCCACCATGCTATTGAAATGTACATAGATGATCACCAACACGTCCAAATCCACAACAGCACTGGAAACAAGCTTACCTCAAAGATGAATTGTCCACTCTCTACTCTAAAGATGAACAAGAAAAGACTGGTCAGTGAGTCTTGTCTTAACTCTGAAAAAGCAACATGGCTGGAAAGCAATTAAACATGCATGCATGGCCAATTAAACCAACTGTACATCCCTCTTGAGCATCTCGGAGGCTGAACAATTGAGTGTAAGCCATGATGACAACCTCTACTCTTTTGGGTGCTTTCTGAGATGTGCAGAACCACTCCAATTCTCTCTCATTTCTGCTCCTTGGTACCTTCCTTTTCTGCAGCCATTTGGAAGGCTATAACTCTTCATCACCAATTAATAAACAGGAAAAGACAGTGCTTTCTTCAGATGTAAAAAAAAATCACAAGCTAGAGGAAATTCCAGGATGAGCACTGGGAGAAATGGATTTTAAAGAGTGTAATTCTGTATACATCAAAATAAGAATAAGAAGGACGTCATAGACTTCCTTAATAATTCCAGATCAAAATTTTATCCACGAGGGCTGGAATGAGACCAGACAGAAGCTGGGTGGATCATATACTTACATCACACCTGAAATTTGGCAACATAGTTTTCCTGTCAGTATGGCCACTGGATTAAGATACAAAAGGATTATTTTAGAAATAATAGGAATTATTTATAATAATAATAATAGGAATTATTTTAGGAATAATAGCAAGGAGATACTACATCCTTATTCAAATAATACTAAATATAAATCAAACCAAACCATGCCCAAGGAAAGTATAAAAAATGGGAACCAGTGTTATAAAAAGGCAGATGAAGAGCATGCCTGGGAAAAGGATTTAATGAAAAAATCTGAATAAATTTTAGAGTGTATCTTCTTTGTGTTCTATTTAAAATACAATGATATATAGAAAATATAAAGCATAATGAGAAATAAACTATTTTTAACATAGCAGGTTAAGATGAAACCTGAGATCTAAAAAAGGATCTTATGGATTTTAGCCATCCTAACTGGGGTGAGATGGTATCTCAGTGTGGTTTTGATTTGCATTTCCCGGATGCTGAGTGATGTTGAGCATTTTTTCATATGACTGTTGGCCATTTATATATCTTCTTTAGAGAAATGCCTGCTTAGCTCTTTTGCCCATTTTTTGATTGGGTTGCTTGTTTTTTTCTTGTAAAGTTGTTTGACTTCCTTATATATTCTGGATATTAGTCCTTTGTCAGACATGTATTTTGCAAATATTTTCTCCCACTCTGTTGGCTGTCTTTTAGCTCTGTTAATTGTTTCTTTTGCTGCGCAAAAGCTTTTTAGTTTGATATAGTCCCATTTATTTATTTTTCCTTTGGTTGCCCGTGCTTTGGGGGTCATATTCATGAAGTCTGTGCCCAGCCCTATTTGCTGAAGGGTTTCTCCTATATTTTCTTTAATAAGTTTTATTGTTTCGGGGTGTATATTTAAATCCTTAATCCATTTTGAGTTGATTTTAGTACAAGGTGAGAGATATGGGTCTAGTTTCAATCTCCTGCAAATGGATAACCAGTTATCCCAGCACCCTTTGCTGAAGAGGGAGTCCCGACCCCAGTGAATAGACTTGATGCCTTTGTCGAAGATCAAATGGCAGTAAGTACGTGGGTTGATTTCTGGGTGCTCTATTCTATTCCATTGATCAAAGTCTCTGTTTACATACACACACACACACACACACACACACTCTCACACACACACAAAAAAACCAAACAAACAACAACAAAAAAAAAAAAAAAAAAAGGGGGGGGGGGGGGGGAGAGGAAGATATAACAACCACAATTTTTTTTGAAGTTCTTACAACGAGCAAATGGAGGGGACACACTTGGGTGGGAGGGGGAGAGGGAGGAGGGAGGGAGGTTTCGGTGATGGGACATAATAATCAACTACATTGTATATTGACAAAATAAAAATAATTTAAAAATAAATAAATAAATAAATAAAATAAATAAAATAAATAAATAAATAAAAATAAAAAAGGATCTTAAAAAATTATGAAAGAATCTATAACAGCTAATACTTACCAAGGGCTTACAGTGGCTCGGACATTGTTCTGTGTTCTTGTGATATATTTGCTCAGTCAATTCTTGTAACAACTCTCCAAGTAGATCTTTTGTAAGGGGCCCGAGACACATGCAGAAGTTAATGTCTTGTCCAGCTCAAAAAAACTAGTAAGTGGAAGAGCTGAGTTTTAAACTCAGACAGCCTACACCTGCACACTCAGTCGTCAGACAGTGTAAGGTCACCGAGGAAGGAGAGACTAGCCAGGTAAAGAAAGAAAAGAAGATTTTATTAGCAAGAGCCAGGAGGACCTGCCAGGCTGAGCCAAAGAATGGCATCAGCACCAAGAGGCAGCTGGGTGTGTTTTTTTATAGGGTTAAGACTGGCATCTGGCCTAGCCTAGGAAGATGGTCACAATGGTCCATTCCAGGTACAGCTTCCTCATGGAACAGAGACTTAGGAAGATAGAAACCTTGGGCTAAGGGAGGGACACGGTTACAATGTTACACTCTGGGTACAGCCAGCTCACCCTGCTCATGGGAACAGAGACTTAGGGAGATGGAAACTTAGAGGAAGGAAACTTAGAGAAAGAAAACGAAAGGCTGGGGGCTTTCTAAAAGTCAGGTTCTCAGTTCCAGGGACCTAACAGACAGTACACTCTGGAAGAACCAAAGAATAAAATCTGCACAGCAGAAAATTAAATCAGTAAATAGAAAGCAAACTAGAGAGGCTTCCAGGATTAAGAGTGGAAGTCAGCAAACTGCAACCCACAGGCTAAACCTGGCCCACTACTTTTTCTGTAAATAAAGTTTTATTGGAACACAGCTACGCCCATTTGTTAATGTATTGTCTATGTCAGTGTTTTGTGCTTCAAAGGCAGAGTTAAGTAGCTGTGCCAGAAACTGTATGGTCCGCAAAGCTGAAAATACTTTTTATTTAGCTTTTTACAGAAAGTTTGCTGATTTCTGATTTAGAGAAAGAAGACAAAGAGACACAAATTATGTAAAGGAAGATGAAGATATGAAAGCTATAAAGACCCAGTGTGCAAAGAGCTGTCATATGAGAGGATGTGACCAGAGCCGAATGAGTGAATGGCTAATTAAATATATGAAGGAAAATTTAGGGCTGGAGATATCTGAGCATGTTCATCCAAAGAGCTTACATTATTCCAAACAACCATTCTCTAAGTGTTAACTCCTATCTTAAAGGAATTTTGAATCTCTGGAGAAAATTTTTCCTACAAACTTGGGGGGATATGTGGTAAAATAAATTGGTTACTTACAAAATAAAACAAAAATTTGGCTAATCTCGGACTCCAAAATGCTTCATATCAAGAGTAAAGTGAAACAGAGTCTAATGAATTTTGAGAAGAAAATGGTTCAAAAATTTTATACCCAGCCAAGGGATTACTTGTAAAGGCAAAAGAAAGATACTCGGCCATGCGAAAAAAGATTACTACCACTATTCTCATCATGGAAAACATAATCT
Organism: Galeopterus variegatus; assembly: GCF_000696425.1. NCBI lineage: Eukaryota > Metazoa > Chordata > Mammalia > Dermoptera > Cynocephalidae > Galeopterus > Galeopterus variegatus. Next base: position 285,429 of record NW_007727524.1, read on the forward strand.
GAATATATATTTGAAATGACTGAATAATTAATCAATTTAATAATCTAAAAGGAGAGAAAGTATGGTTCAGGACAGATAGTGGTGAGTAAGGATCACAACTACTATATTCTAAACATATAGAATTAAGTCCAAATTCGTTCAATAAGTATAATAAAAAAACTAGAATTCAAAAATTAAAATATTATCTTGAAACAAAGCATATAATTTAAAAATAAAAAGCCATCTCAAGCAGAGCAAAACAAATCTAAGGAAAAAAGAAGCCTGAGAAATAAATGAAATAAAATCATATATTAATTAATTATAGACTGATACAGAATTACTAAATAAACCTAAGAGCTGGTATTTAAAAAGACAAAATAAATAAACCACTCTCATAGTTAACTAAGAAACAAATAAATATGTAAATTGGATATGAGAAATTAAGTACAATATTAGATGAGACTTAAAAATTTGAAAAATACAAGATGTACAACCCCTCACAAAGATATGTGAAAATAAAATGAGATAAATAATTTTCTGGAAAATTGAAATAGCAAAAAGTAATCCAAGAAGAATTAGAACATTTTAGTAAACCTATAGCCATGGGGAAAATGTGGAAAAGAATCATCAATATAATTATCTCCCCAAATACTCCTGGGCCAAGTAATATTTCTAGTTCTTTATAACTTCAAGAAAAAGATAATTATTATTACATATGATTTGATCCAGAGCATACATAAGAATGAAAAAATCTTCCATTCATGTTGTAAAGATACTTCATACCCATATCAAAAGCTGACAATGGATGGCCCCCAAACGAAAACTAGATATTTAAATTACTCCTGAGAATACAGGCAGTTTCCTAAATCAAATACTAGCTAAATGAATTCAAATACACATTAAGAGAATTCTAGGTATTTTACCAGGGATGAAAGGAAGGCTTAATATTAACAATCTGTTGATTTAATTAATCACATCACATTAAGATGCCAAAGTTAGGGAAAAAAATATGCATGATACCATCTTTACAGAAGCCAAAATAAATTGTATTAATTCAACATCTATTCATTAAAAAATATATTTAGAAGCATTTGAAGACTAGAAGAAAACCTTCTTAATATCTTAAAGACCATGATTCTTAAACAACAGTCAATATACTACGTAATAGTTGTATCCCAGATATATTCCCTTTCAAGTCAGGATTGTTTTGTACATTCCAGGCAGTGTTATGAGACAGGAGACATAAATACAAGGTATACAAAGGAGAAGAAAAATACTCATTAATCATTTATATCCATTAATTTTATAAATCATTAGATAATATATCTGGGATATCTTACGTAGTTAACCAAAAGAAAATATTCACAGTTTAAAGCCAATTTTAAAAATTAAGCAGATACAAGGTAACCAACCTGGTCAAAATTGGATTATATAAGCCATCCTAGGATAAGCTACGTTTGGAGGAAATGCAAAATACAGCATCCAAAAATAATTGAAAAATGTTTGCATCTCTATTATCGTGCCTCAAAAAATGCCAGTTTTATATTATATTATACAAAGAAAAACTTCTACCTCAGGTAGATAAGATTTAAAGTTAATAAGTAAATAAATAAATAAAACTTCTGGAAAACATAGATGGATTCTGAAATAAATTCTGGGCCAGTAAAAAGACTCCCTAAACATACAATTTATGGCAGAACCTGATATGGTCTGAGTTTTTATATCTCCCCCTAATTTATATGTTGAAATACTCACCCCCAAGGTGACAGTATTAGGAGACGGGGCTTTGGGGAGTGATTAGGCCATGGGGGTAGAGCCTTTAAAAATGTGATTAGTGTCCTTACAAAAGAGACCCAAAGAGTCCCCTCTCCCCTTCCACCCGGAGAGGTTACAGTGAGAAGACAACTATCTATGAACCAGAAAGAGAGCCCTTGGCAGACATGAAATCTGTCAGCACCTTGATCTTGGACTTCCCAGCCTCCAGAACTATGAGAATAAACTTCTGCTATTTATAAACCACCCAGTTTATGGTATTTTTTGATAGCAGCCTGAACAGACTGAAAAAAGAACTCTTAACAAAAATTCTCTGAATTGAATTATGTCCCCCAAAAACTCACTGAAGTTTGAATTGTGTCCCCAAGTTTTATGTATTAGAAACTTAGTCCTCACTGTGACTGTTAAAGGGTGGGAAATTCTATTATAGTAATTGAAAAGTGGGGCCTTGAAGAGGTGATTAGACTGTAGGACCATTGCCATATTGAATGGATTAAAATTGGTGGTCAGGGGTGGGGTTCTGAGGGCTTTAAAAGAAGAGAGAGAAGAGTCTGTCTTTTTCTCTCTCTCTCTGCTCTCTCCACTTCTACCATCTTGCAATGTGAGACCCCTGGGTCACTGTTGCCACCACATGAACTTTGGACTTCCCAGGTTCAGAAACGGTAAGCAATACATTTTGCTTCCTCTGTATTTCAAAATTGTTTATTTATTAATCACCCAGTTTCAAGTATTTTGTTATAAGCAAAAGAAACAGACTAATACAACACCTGACCACGGAAGACTTTAAAACTCTATCAAATATCATAATAAACAAAATTAAAATGTAATGCAAAAGAAAGAGCATTTGCTACAAATATATCTGAAACAACATTAATAACCTTCAGTCATGAAGATATCCAACATACTAAACACACCACTTACATACACAAACATTTCAAAAGAAAAAATGGGCAAAATACATAAATAAACAACATAAAATAAAAAGCATCCAGAAATGGCCAATAAATAAATTTATTGTTATTAGTAACTTGATAATGAAAGTTAAACCAGTAAGGAGTTGGCATTTTGTCCTTGGTCACTTTGGAGAGAGGTGGCAAGACGGGAACCTTCGTTCACCAATGTTGGGAGGCTCACTGGGCTCCGTACTTGCTAGGGAAAGGCCCCTGTCTCGAAGCACACAGCCTCAGTATGTCACAGCAATCAGTAGGAATATTTGCTAATGAAAGAAGAATAATTAACCTTACAGATGTAAGATGTTGAAGAAGCTTAAAATATTTATTCATTTTTTTCCTCAATCATTTCACTACTATGTAGGTATCTACAGGAAATAATCAAATATTCAGATAAAGATACATTTACAGAAATGTTTACTGCAGCAGTATGCACAATTCAAACAAATGGAAATAGTGAAAATGTCTAATAATTAGAGTAAACTTACACCCATATCATTACATTTCAGGTGGTTTTTAAAAAATGATTGCTCCCCCAAAATATTTAATGGTGTAAAAAAATGTTAATAATATGCTGATTACTGAAAAAAGAATGATGTGTGTATGTGTGTGTGTGTTCATATATACTCACACAGGAAGAACAAACTTTCATAAAAAATGTGTATGAGTATATATAAATATGAAAAAATAAATGTGTTCATTTTCCCCCTTCTAGAGCAGTCCAGCCAAGCCCTCCAAGGGGAACTTTGATTTTTATAGCTCATTTTTTAATTCCTGAAACTCATCATAGAGATTGGGGTTGAAAGAAGTCAAGATCAGTTTATTCCATTTACATGTAGGGAAGCAGACTTAGAAAATAAAAATACAGAATGCCCAGTAAAATCTGAATTTCAGATGAACAGTAAATAATTTTTAGTATAAATATATCTCGAATGTTCAATGGGATATGCTTAGACTAAAAAGTTATTCGTTATGTAGCTGAGATTCAAACTTAACTGCACATCTTGTATTCTATCTGGCCACCCTAACAGAGAGAGTGACTGTTTAAAGATGGAAACAAACAAAGAAACAAACAAGGGGTGGAAGAGAGAGAGGGGCAGGAGAGGACTGGGGTGGGGGGTGGGCAGTGGGGACTCAAGGAGACAGAAGCCAAGCATTTAAAAGACTTCCCCATTCACTTTTTGGGTATGAAGCCGGTGTTTCTTCTGAAAGCCACACCGTGCTGAAGCAGGCCACAAAAAGGCCCAGCTACATACAAGTGAACTAAAAATGTAAAGTAAAAGGATTCGCAGGGTCAGTGTGGAAGTTCCAAGGACGAGGTAAAGGGTGGCCTTTGTGGTCTTCTCTGCATTAGTCTGCATTTCCCAGATTTTCTGCAATGGACACAATTTGTTTTGTAAGTGAGACAAACATGAAACTTGTTTTTAAAACCTATCCTATACATGCCAAATGTCTGTCTGCTTTGGCAAAGTGATCCCCACTGAGGGCGAGGGGTCACCCCAGGCATCCAAACTGCCCCTCCTGGCCTGCAGGCGTCTCCTAAGAGACTCATCAGATCAGGGTCTGAAACACGAGCCCCTGAGGCTTGTCTGCGTGAAGACGTGGGGCCACCCTGGATGGGTCACTGCAGATCAAACTCACTCCCCCTGCCTAGCCCCTGAAGCTGTCCTTTGCCATATGCTGTTTCAGTGCCTTGCTGAGGAGGAGGGGCCTCGAAAGCAGGAAGACCTGGGGTTGCTCCATCCACACCCGGGCCCCTTGTTCAACCTGTGGCTGCCTCCCACACCTGGCCACACCTTGGTTTCATGCTGCTCCCTTCACTGTGTCACTAAAAAGTTTTAAACAGATTTCTCCCCTTAAACATATGGAGATCTTGCATCCTAAGCCAGATCTCTGGCTTCTTTTGAAAGAATCAGGCCTCGCAACAGTGGGTAAGAAACTTCCAGCCTTTGAGATTTCATGACTTCCCCTGATGGCCTGTCTGTGATCTTCATGTGCAGTACCTGTCTTGATCCCGTTTTATTTTTATTTTTATTTTATTTTATTTCATTTCATTCTCTGGCCACAAAATACACTCTCCCCAGGGTCTTCTATAGCCCAATTGTCTCCTGCATCCGATCGGCCTTTTCACTAGTCTGTGAAACTTCCCAGGCTGCCTCGTGTAAAGGAGTCATTTTTTTCTGCATCCTATAGCCCCTGGAAACATACCTCCAGGACACCCTTATAATAACATTGTTCAATTACTGAGGGCCTACTGTGTGACAGTCGCTCACTCACAATTTAATCCTCATCAGGTTCCAAGAGGTTAAGGGTAAAGACAGTAGCACAGCCAGGTAGTCTCATTCCTAGCTCAGGGCTTTTCCCACTAGGTGTGCTGCCCACCAACCACACTGTCATGACGTGCAGGTATCTTGGTACAGAGGCTGGTCTAGGACCCCAAGACCTGCTTGAGCACCACAAAGCTGATTCATCTGGATGTCCCAGGGCCAGCACCGAGCTTGGGTAGAAAGGAAGAGAAAAGATGAAGGACGGGAAGGAGGGTGACTGGAGGGGATGTTTGCATTAACCACCCCTGAGTATCTGAAGCAGCATCCATAGCCTTGCCCTTGCAGTACGCCAGGGTAGGAACTAGAACCCGAGCCGTGCACGGTGCTTTGTGCCTGGTCGCCTCCTGCACAGAGCTGCCACACTGCATGAAGGGGCCAACGTGGTCATTAAGGTTACTTGGATCTAAATAACTGATCAGCTAATTAGGTTCTGGAGCTCAGACTTTTTCCTAAACCACATCTTCTGAGAAAGAGATGAAATTGGCCACCATTGCATAGAAGTTTTTCCATAACAGATTAGATGCTGGACTCTTAGAAAGTCATTCAGGGAAAAATCTACCTCTTTCCTTTCCCCTGGAAACATATTATTAGCCTTTCATTTAAGTCAAGGTGGGAGAAAAAGAGGGCAGTCCTTGTAGGAAATTTGAGTGACAATGGTTTAATCCCATTTAGAGACACTTTGAGCAATGACTTATAGATAATGAGAGATTTAAAATTCTTTGGTCAGTCTCTAGCTAAAGGCTTTTTATGGGGGAAAGAATAATTCGATGCAGACAATCTAGCCTTTCATAAGCTTTTATTAGTGATTTGTTGGACATGCGTAACATAAATTTTGCAACCAATCTATTAACAACTTAAATTAGAGGTTGGTTTCTCTACTCTCCACACGGCATTTCAGAAACAAGTGTAATAACTGGAGGATCGATAATTCCTATTTGGTATAGTATCCGAGGTAAGCGAACACGACTGCAATATTTCTCTTTATTGAATATCACGTCAACAAATTTCCATTTCAAGGATAATAAAACAAGTTACATCCAATGTCAAGGTTGTTTATCCATACAAAGGGTACACAATATATTTCACTTGAAATAAGTTGTGCTAATGTTCTTTATTTAAAATAATCTATGTTTTGATCCACTCTGCCAAGTAAAAATAATTTTGCATTGAATCTGTCAGCTGGCAAGACCTATTATGTCTCATAAAATGGGCAGTGGCTTCAGGAAGAAAAGCACCACAGTAGTCTACCCACCCCCGACCCCTGTTTATTCAGTGAAGAATAAGGTTAGTTTCTTCAAGGTATTAATGCAAACATGGACATATATACACACATATATAAATACACCTATATGTGGCAAGAAAAAAATAGCTAAATTTACCAGATGAGGAAGAAACTTAGCTGCAGACTTATTTCCACCTATAGTTCGCAAACACAGTGTGAAAAGTCTGAAAAATGAAATTTTACTCATTAGAACCTGACAGCTTCCAGTCATAATATACTGACATGTGTAACGGGAATTAAGAAGTTTTACCGGCGGAATTAATGTTAATAATTTTTTTTTAGGCAAATCATTTATTTCAGCTCCGTGAATCACCGCACCACAGCACATCACCGGACACTTATAAATGGCAACTTTTATAATCCAACTTTCCCAGGCTCTGCATCCTTTCTTAAGTAGCTTCCACTTACAGACACTAATTATTGGCTGCATGGAAGCACTTTCTGTGAGGCAAAGCAAAGGAGGTCTATTCAGAGTGGAATGAAGTTTCCAGGGGCTCCGTGGAGGGGCTGTGACCACTGGGCTTCTGCCACTTGGAGCCCCTCTCATGTGATTTTGAGTTTTAATTGGTTCATCTCTTCAGGGATGGATCACAGCCTGTCCCTTTGATGCATCGTCAACAAGCACTTGTTGAGTGTACCATGCACCAGCCACTGTTCTAGCTACCAGAACACAAAGAGGATTAAGACAAGGACTTATCTCTCATCTGACTATCTCTGGGTCATGGAGAAATAAACATGTAAACAAATAAACACTTGGCACTGACACTGCAGGTCAGAGATAGTCAAAACTGGTGAGCAGGAGCTTCACGTGGGCTGCTAAGGTCTTCGTCTGAGCAAGGGCCTTGGGGTGAGATCGCCTGGGTTCAGATCCCAGCAACTCCATAATAAGCTGTGTGTTCCTGGCCAAGGAACTTGACCTCCCTATGCCTTACTTTCTTCCTTTGTCAAATGGAGATGACCGCCATGCTTCTCTCTTAGGGCGATGGTGAGGATTTGATGAGTTGATTGACACATGTGAAGTGTTTCTGGCACAGAGTGAGTTCTCAGGTAATGGTACGTGCTCACTGGGATAATGCTGAGAAATGACAGGGCACCATCACAGAGGTCCCTAGGTGTGGCTCAGGTGGTTTTGCTGGGCCCAGATGACAGAGACTGGAGCCAAAGAGGATTATTCTTGAGTCTTAAAATCCAGTAGAATTTGCCCTGCTAGGCTTTGGACATGGCTGGGACCTGTGATGCCTTTCTTCTTCCTGACTTCTCCCTGTAGGAACAGGATATCTGTCTTATGCCTGTCCCACCAGTATATTTTGGAAGCAGGTAACTTGTCTGGTTTCACAGGTTCACAGCTAGAGAGTTTTGCCTCAGGATAAATTGTACCTCCTCTCACCTATATCTGACTTAGATAATATTTAGATGAGATTTTAGACTTGTAGTTCATGCTGCAATGGGTTATGACTTTTGGGACTATTGGGAGAGGGTAAATGTATTTTGCATGCAGAAAGGACATGAATGGTGGCTGGGAGGTGGCTGTAGGTAGAGTATTATGGGCTGAATTGTGTCCCCTCCCAAAACTCATACGTTCAAGTCCTAACTCCCAGTACCTCAAAATGTGACTGTATTTAGAGTTAGAATCTTTTAAAAGGTAATTAAGCTAAAAGGAGGTCACTAGCATGGGTCCTAATGCAATATGACTGTTGTCCTTATAAGAAGAGATTAGGACACAGACACACATAGGAGAAGACCGTGGGAAGACAAAGGGGGAAGATGCCATCTTCAAGCCCAAGTGAGAGGAAATCAGTCTTCTGGGTACCTTGATCTCAGACTCCCAGCCTCCAGCACTGTGAGGAAACACATTTCTGCTGTCTAAGCCACCCAGTCTGCAGTGCTTTGCTATGGCAGCCTGAACAAGCTACCAGAGAAGTTTGAAGAGCTTCGGCAAATCCTTCTGCTGGGCCACAGAGGCTGAGGATCTTGGTTTCACACTGTGTAATGCACAATCCCAGGAGGGCAGAGGAGACCAGAGGGAAGTGCGTGTGGCCCATCTGGCGCTAACATCTGAGTTCCATCGCATATTCTCAGGGTGACATCAGATCGCTCAAGCTGGTTCTCTGGGTCTCAGCTTCCTCCCTTGAAAATGGAGGTGTTGGGCAGTACCACCCATCACACAAAGCTTTCTGTAAAACAAACCAGATGAAGTCCTGCACCTTGCCCTTTCCCCCTGCGGTGGGTTGCGTGGGAAAAAGACAACAGATTAGCGAGAAACGTGAGGTCTCTGTGGGTCGAGGATCCACAGGTGAAGTTCTGAGGTGTGATGGGGTGTCACACAAAGCTTTCTGTAAAACAAACCAGATGAAGTCCTGCACCTTGCCCTTTCCCCCTGCAGTGGGTTGCGTGGGAAAAAGACAACAGATTAGCGAGAAACGTGAGGTCTCTGTGGGTCGAGGATCCGCAGGTGAAGTTCTGAGGTGTGATGGGGTGTGAAGGGGGGACGGAGAGAAAATAAAGATTAAACCAAAAATCACAAACTGGGGTCCTGAAGTTGCCTGGGGTGCAGAGACAGTATTTCACGCATTTGAAATTTTTCATAAAACTGTCCATTTTCAGCTTTGGATAAAAGGTCTTGTTCTGCAGGACATTTGTCTGGGGTTCCCTCTGATGGGGAGCACACATTCCCACAATGCCCTGCCTCTGCCCCCCGAGACAGAACCAGAGCTGCCCTGCATTAGGCAGTGGCATTTGTGGGGAGAATTAAACTTTGGGGGATCTTTGAACTGGTATTTGACAAAAGCCCCAGAGAGAGTTTGAAAACCCGCAAGTAGCAGGAAAGGAGAGTCTGCGGAGTTGGGAGGCCAGTTTAGGGGAGAGTTAGTCCCTCAGGACAGGAGGGTGAGGGACAGAGAGCTGAGGTACTGTGGATGCTCGTTTGAGTCACTTTCCATCTCCACCATGAAGCATGGAGAGGCGGGTTAAGTCATTTATGGGGTGATTAATTTTCTTGCGAGGGATGTAGGCCTATTCCCGAAGGCCTCCTGTTATTCTAAACTAGCACAATTTAAGATAATTCTCTGCAGAAGGAAATGTAAAGTAGGGTTTGCATTAGTTCAAAATCTGTGCATAAACTAAGACTGTTAATACATTATATATCATAATCTCAGATTTGCACTATTCAAATTCACAAAAAAAACCATGGGCACACCCTGTACATATACTGGGGCCAGAGCAGCTGATTGGCAGGTGTAAAAATGAACTATTTATTGTTAAGGGCACCTGGGGCCAACATATTCAGAGGCAGATACCTCTCCTGGGGGCTTCCTATGCCCCAGACCCCTGCTAAAACTTTATCAGGCAAGCCCTGGAAAACCCATCTACCCTCAGCAAGTGTGTATTTTCTGAAGATTGTTTACCTGCCATGAGACAGTACAACTTAGAGGCCAAAACTTTCATCTCCAACTTCAGACAGGCATAGGTTCAAGTCCTGGTTTAGCTATGGTCATGAACAAATAACTCCACCTTTTTAATTCTGCCTCCTTGCTTGTAAAATAGTGATTGTAATAATAATACCTACTTCAGAGGGAAATATAGCTATGTCAGGGAAATAAAATAATGCATATCAACCCCCTACTTTTGTGCCTGGTCCATGTACGTGTTCAATAAATATTAGCCTGTATCATTATACAGTTTAGATATTCCATGACCTCTTTTCCCTCCATATAACCCAAGAGAGTTGACTGTTTTATTATCCCCACTGTATAGGCCAAGAACTGGGGCATCAGGAGAGATGAAGAGCTTATTCAGTGTTTATAGCTAGTAAGACAGGAAGGAGATGAGAACCCGTCTGCACGTCTGCACGTCTGCACAGTCTCCAAGCACACTTCGTTCTGCTCGCTCCTGTTAGAAGGACAGGAGTGGCCCATGACATCCTGAGACTCTAAAGCCTTGCAGCAGGATTGGGCCTCTCCAGCCACCATACTTTCTCCAGGAGTTGCTACCTGAGTGACCAGCTAGCACGGATGTCTTCATGGAGGCTGCTGGCATTTCAATAATGCTGGGACATTGTGCACTGTAGAAACAGAACATCATTGCTTACCAGGGGCTTATAAAAATAATTGCAATCCAGCCTGGCCTCTGTCACTAGTAATTTATCACATTGCTCCCCTTTTTGTTAATGCAGTTTATGCGAGTCAAATGAACTATATGTAAATTAGGACGCACGCTAGACTTCAGGACGAGAAGTGATATGCATAGGTGTGAGCAGATAATTTCAAATTTTTAAAGTCCCAAATGGAGGCAGGTGATAGGGTGGTGGTGGGAGAGGGAGATGCTCAGGAATGGAGGAGGCTCTCCCTCCAGTTGGAGAGACCATGGGTTAGGGTCTCTGCCTCTCCAGACTTCCTAAAAGCAATGCTGCTGCTGCTGCTGCTGCTACTACGACAGGATCACATCCACAGTTGAGCTTGATTCCAGCTTCCCTTCACTGCTGTCAGACCAAGGCCAAACCCTTTGCCTGGTAGGCAGGGTCCCTCCTCAAGGAGACACTGCCTTGTTCCCTGACTTCCTCTCATTACCGCACAAGCCTACAAGCCTTTGTTCATGCCAGCTCCATGCCTACAACACCCCTGCCCCTCTTGCGCATGCCCAAATACTGTGAGTCCTTCCAGGCCTTATGCCTCCCACTTGAGCTGAAAACCACTGAGACCTGTTAGAGCTCCCTCAGCAATGCTGCTCCTTCCTCTCCTGTTGATCTTCCTGCTTTCTACACAAGTGTCTGGAATTTTCTTGTTTGGTGCTTAGACTGTGTGTCTGTTCATTCATTCAATCCTTTATAAATTCACTCATTGAATTGTTAAACAATCCTTGAGCACCATCCATGTGCTAGGCCTAGTACAAGCTTCTGAGCCCCTATAGTCTTTCCATCCTCACTATGCAAAGTGAAATGTTTTATGGTTAAAAGAAAGAATGGACAGAAAGGATTGCTGCTCATTAAACCCACTTCTAGGCTCCCATACTGTGCCAGGTACTCTGCTTGTGGTTTCATTCTTGCAATGGCTTCCTGCCCGGCCCCCACCCCACCTACGCAGAAGGCCAGACCTTGAACCACCACCAACAGGGGAGGTCCCAGGCAGGCAGCAAACCTGGCCAGCCACCGCCCAGAAGGAAAGCCCTGCACCACTGCCATAAGGCCTTGCACAGCTTTCAGGGAGGTGGTCCACAACTGCCACCACCACAGCTACTGGTGCATGGGTGGCTAACTGCCTTAGTAACATCTGTGACCACCATGCAGGTGGACCACCACATATTTAACTTCAATGACACAAGGAGAGTCACTGACTTCATTGACACAAGGACAGTCTTTCTCCTCAAAATCTGCCCCAGAATAATAAAAGAAGCAACTGATCTACAAGATGACCAGAAATCAATGTAGAGATAATAGATATATGAAAAAAAACAGAAAATATGACACCACCAAAGGAACTAAGTAACTCTCAAGTCCCAGACCCTACAGAACAGGAAACCATTGAAATGACTGAGAAGGAATTTTGAGTAACTACCCTAAGGAAACTCAATGGCATAAGAAAGGATTCTGTAAGACAACACAATGAAACAAGAAAAAAATGTCCAGGATATGAAGAAGGAAATTTACAAAGAGATTAATACCTTTAAAAAGAATGTAGCAGAACTCCTGGAACTGAAAAACACATTCAATGAAATTTTAAAAAAAAACCACAACAAAGAGCTTAAGCAGCAGATTAGAACAAGTGGAAGAAAGAACTTCTGAACTCAAAAATGGCCTTTATGAAATACCCAGGCAGACAAAAAAAAAGGGAAAAAAGAATTTAAAAAATGAAGAATGTCTACAAGAGATAGCAGACGACCTTAAGCACAGAAACATCCAGATCATGAGTGTACCTGAAGGAGAGGAGAAATGTAAAGACATTGAAAATCTATTGAATGAAATAAGAATGGAAAACTTCCCAGATATAGGGAGAGACACATATCTTCAGACCCAGGAAGCTCAAAGATCCACAAACAGATTCAATTCAAAAAAATCCTCTCCCAGACACATTATAGTCAAACTGGCAAAGCTCAAAGACAAAGAGAGAACCCTAAAAGCAGCAAGAGAAAAGCATTAAGACATTTATAAGGGAGCCCCCATTAGAATAACAGCAGATTTCTCACTTGAAACTCTACAGGTAAGAAGAAAATGGGTTCATATATTTTAAATACTAAAAGAAAAAAAAACTGCCATCCAAGAATATTATGTCCACCAAGACTATCCTTCAAAACTGTGGGAGAAATAGTGTATTTTCCAGACAAACAAAAACTGCAGGAGTTTGTCTACACATGACGAGTGCTGCAAGAAATTCTCAAGGGAGTCCTGCATCTATAATCCAAAAAACAATAATCACTATGACAAATATACAACTAAGAACAAAACCCACTAGTAAAATGCAAATACAGATGAGAAAGATAGAAGAAATTAAATCTTATCCCCTGAAAAATAAATGAAGACCAATAATAAAAGAAGACAGAAACAAAAGATACTTAAAACATCTAAAAAAAAAAAAGCCTCAAAATGCCAGGAATAAGACAATACCTCCCAATAATAACTCTAAATATGAATGGATTAAACTACCCACTCAAAAGACACAGACTGATGGATTGGAACAAAAAGCTAGATATAACTATATGCTATCTTCAAGAGATTCATCTCACTGGTAAAGAGGCATACAGGCTAATAGTGAAGGGATGGAAAAAGATATACCACACAAATGGAAACCAAAAATGAAGAGGAGTAGCTATTCTTATATCAGATAAAATAGACTTTAAACCAAAAACCATAAAAAGAGACAAAGCCCATTACATAAATGATAAAGGGATCTATCCAACAAGAAGACATAACAATCATAAACATATATATGCACCCAACACTGGAGCATCCAGATATAGAAAGCAAACACTATTAGACTTAAAGAAAGGGATAGACCCCAATACAGTAATAGTAGGGGACCTGAACACCCATCTCTCATCATTGGACAAATCGTCCAGGCAACAAATCAACAGAGAAGCCCAAGATTTAAACTGCACTTTAAACCAACTGGACCTGGCTGATATCTACAAAATATTTTATCCGACAAACACAGAGTATGCCTTCTTCTCTTCAGCACATGGAACATTCTACAAAATAGACCACATGCTAGGTCACAAATCAAGTCTCAATAACTTTAAAAAAATCAAAATTGTCTCATGTATCTTTTCAGACCATAAAGGATTAAAACTAGAAGTTAAGAACAAGCAAAACTCAGAACTCTATACAAATACATGTAAATTAAATAACAGGCTCCTGAATGACCTATGGGTCCAAGAAAAAATTAAACAGGAAATCAAAAAATTTCTAGAAAGCAACAAAAACAAAGACACAATGTATTAAAACCTGTAGGATACTGTAAAAGCAATACTAAGAGGGAAGTTCACAGCAATAAATGTTTACATTAAAAGAATAGAAAGATTTCAACAACCTAACCCTACACCTAAAAGAACTAGAAAAACAAGAACAATCCAATCCCAAACTTATTAGATGGAAAGAAATAGTTAAGATTACAGAAGAACTGAATGACATAGAGAACCAGAAAATGATACAAAAGAACAATGAATCAAAAAGTTGGTTTTCTGAGAAGATAAACACAATTGACAAACCAGTAGTTAGTTTAACAAAAAGAAGAAGAAGAAAAAGAAAAGAGAAGACCCAAATTACAAAAATTAGAAATGGAAAAGGAGACATTACAACTGATACCACAGAAATACAAAAACCATTAGAGACTATTACAAATAATGATACACCAACAAATTTGAAAACTTGAAGGAAATGGATAAATTTCTGGACACATACAAACTACCAAGACTGAACCAAGAAGGCATAGAAAACTCAAACGAAATAATAACAAGAAAAGAAACTGAAGCAGTGATCAGCAGTATCCCAACAAAGAAAAGCCCAGGACTGGAATTCACTACAAAATCTTTAAAGAGGAATTAATACCAATTCATTCTCTTCAAACTATTCCAAAAAATTGAATTAGAGGCTACCCTCCCAAACTCATTCTATGAGGCCAGCATCACCTTGATACCCAAACCAGACAAAGCTACAACCAAAAAAGAAAACTAGAGACTAATATCTCTGATGAACACAGACACAAAAATCCTCAAAAAAAAAAAAAATACTAGCAATGAGAAAACAGCAACACATCAAAAAAAGTATACACCACGATCAAGCGGAATTCATCCCAGAGATACAAGGATGGTTAAACATACACAAGTCAATAAATGTGATACACCACATTAACAAAATCAAGGATGTAAATCATATGATTACCTCAATATATACAGAAAAAGCTTTTGACAAAATCCAACATCCCTTCATGATAAAGACTCACAGAAAATTAGTATAGAAAGAAACTATCTCAACACAGTGAAAGCCATCTATGACATGCCCACCACCAATATCATCCTGAATGGGGGAAAGTGAACGTTTTTCCCTTAAGAACAAGAGGAAGATAAGGATCCCCACTCTCACCACTCCTATTTAACATAGTACTAGAGGTACTAGCCAGAGCAATCAGGCAAGAAAAATAAAGGGCATCCACATTGGAAAAGATGAAGTCAAACTGTCCCAATTTGCAGATGATGTGATCCTATATATAGAAAAACCTAAAGACTCTACCAAAAACCTCTTAGAGCTAATTAATAATTTCAGTAATGTTGTAGGATGCAAAATCAGTGCCCCCAAATCAGTTGTGTTTATATTCTCCAATAATGAACTAAAAAAAAAAGAGAAATCAAGAAAGTAAGCTAATTGATAATAGTCATAAAAAAAAAATACTTAGGGAACAATTTAACCAAGGAGGTGAAAGATCTGTACAATGAGAACTACAAATCACTACTGAAAGAAACTAAAGAAGACACAAAAAGATGGAAAGTCATTCCATGCTCTGGATTAGAAAGATAAACATTGTAAAAATGTCTATACTACCCAAAGTGATCTACAGATTCAATGCAATCTCCATCAAAATATCAATGAGAGTCTTCACAGAAATTTTTTTTAAAAAATCTTAAAATTCGTATGGAACAACCAAAGACCCCAAACAGCCAAAGCAATCCTGAGCAAAACATAAATAAATAAATAAATAAATAAATAAATAAATAAATAAATAAATAAATAAAT
>NW_007727524.1:301878-305832 GCF_000696425.1 Galeopterus variegatus
AGAACCTTTGAGCACACTGTCCTCAGTCCCTCCACCTGGAAGCTTCTTTCTTCCCTCTGCCCCCTCCCACTCACCTGCATAGTCATGTCTTCCCTGACCCCCAGACCAGGTCAGGTCCTGCTATGCTAATGCTCTCAGAACACCATACAATTTTCCTTCATTGCATTTGCCAGGATGGGTGGCTGCCCATGTGTGATTATTCAATCACAGTCTGTCTTCCCATGAGGGCAGAGGCCATGTTGATTCTCGCTCATTGTGGCATATCTGTAGTCAGTGTCCCGGAATAGTCATTGGATGAAGAAGCTCAACAAGGAGACTCATGGAGGACGTCCCCAGTCTGGTTTTTGTTGTTCAGAAACAACTTTGGCAGCACATGGGCATGACGTACAGGATGGGAAGAGAGAGCCAGGGAGAGGCTGCTGTGGCGGTCCCTCCTCAAAGACGATGGTGGCCCACCGAGCACTATGTACGATAATAGTACTATGTGTTATCAAGAACATAATACTATTGTGTGTGTTTCACAAAAATTATCTCCATCCTATCAACCACCCTCTAAATTGGTCATTATTTGATTGATGAGGAATCTGGTCCTCAGAAGAGTTAAGTAACTTCTTTTAATAAATAAATAAATAAATAAATAAATAAAGCTGGAGGCATAATACCACCTGGCTTCAAATTATACTACAAAGCCATAGTAACCAAAGTAGCATGGTCCTAACATAAAAATAAATACTCGGACTGATGCAACAGAACAGAGAATCCAGAAATCAACCTGCATACTTACAGCCAATTGATCCTTGACAAAGGCAACAAGAACATACATTGCGGAAAAGACTGCCTCTTCAATAAATGGTGTTGGGAAAATTGGACGTCCATATGCAGAAGAATGAAACTAGACCTATACCTCACACCATGTACCAATTGCAAAACCACTAAGGGAAAATATAGGGGAAACACTTCAGGAAGTAGGACTAGGCAAAGACTTTATGAATAAGAGCCCAAAAACACAAGCAACAAAAGAAAAAATAAATAAATGGGATTATATCAAACTAAAAAACTTTTGCACAGCAAAAGAAACAATGAACAGAGTGAAAAGACAACCTAGAGAATAGAAGAAAATATTTACAAGGGATTAATATCCAGAATATACAAGGAACTCAAGCAACTACACAGTGAAAAATAAATAACCCAATTAAAAAATGGGCAAAGGAGCTGAATAGATGTTTTTCGAAGGAAGACATACAATGGCCAACAGACACACAAAAAAATGCTCAACATCACTAAACATCAGGGAATGCAAATTAAAACCACATTGACATATCATCTCACCCCAGTTAGACTGGCTATATTCAAAAAGATGGAGAATAACAAATGCTGGTGAACATGTGAAGAGAGAGGAACACTCCCACACTGTTGGTGGGCCTGATAATTAGCACAACCACTATGGAAAACAGTATGGAGCTTTCTCAAAAACTACAGGTAGATCTAGCATACAATCCAGCAATTCCACTTCTAGGTATATACCCAAAGGAATGTGAATCATCATGTCAAAGGGATGCCTGCATTCCCGTGTTAATCACAGCTCTATTTGCAATAGCCAAGATACAGAACCAACCTAAATTCCATTGACAGACAACTGGATGAGGAAAATGTGGTATATAAATACACCACGGAATACTACTCTGCCATAAAAAAAAGAACAAAATTCTGCCATTTGCAGCAACATGGGTGAGCTTGGAGAAAATTATGTTAAGTGAAATAAGCCAGGCACAGAGGGAAAAATACCACATGTCCCCACTAATAAGTGGGAGCTAAGAGAGAAAGAAGGAAGGAAAGAAAGACCACAGTGGTGTGCTGGACTTGCAGAGGGAGAGAGCAGACCTAGAGTTGCTGGGGGGTGAAAGGGGAAGGGAGGGAGGTTGGGGATTAGCTGGGTGGGGAACACGGGGAATCATCACAATCTGGGGTAATGGGCACACTGATAGTATTGGTCTAATCGTCACATCTTGGGCACAGGTGATGACGGTCAGCTTTGTACTGCATGAATATACATAATCAATGAAAAATAAATAAGAATTGAAAGTCCCATAAAGGTTTTGCAGTGAATGAATACGTGAATAAATGATGGAAGTGCATATAGCACTGAGACCTTACTGAAAGGCCACCTGGCCACCCACACGGGAGGCAGGAGGGACATGCAATATATAATAAATGTGATGTGAACAACTGCTAAACAATTTGGCCAACAAATTATAAACTAGATCTTCTTGTTAGAATTGGGCTCATTTAATTGACGGGTCCCAAGTTATGGGCCAGTTTAGTGAGTTTGAGACCAATGGTCTTCTAACATCTGACTTCTGTATCTCCAGAAGTTCCAGATAGCTCCAGAACACATTTGAGATCTCAGGACAGGAAAACATCAAGGTCACACTTAGAATCTCTCCAAGAGCATACTAGAAAAAAGACCCCTCCCTAAATGCATGTGCTTATTCCCTGATAATCAAACTCTTTGACGGCAAAGTACGTTCTCTTTTTATCACTGTATCTCTTAAAACATTTGGGATATACTATACATATTACAGTTTTGCTAAGTCCCAAATGAATAAGTGATTAAGATTCCATGGCAGTCCCCAATATAAAGAAATACAATATTTTCCAAGAGGCTAAAAATAATTATGAAATTATTGATCGCATTTATAACAGCTAACATTTTCAAATGCCTACGAACTGTCAGACACTGCTCAGTGAGGATGGACCTGCATGACCTCATAACAACCCAGTGAGGTGGACATCATCATCATCCCTATTTTACAGATGGGGAGGCTGAGGACAAATAGGTTTAATAATTTGCTATGTGATAATTAACAACAGATAGTAGAATTGTTCATTTATTTATTAAAGAAATATTTAGTGAGCACCTGCTATTTACCAGGTAGATTTTGTCCACAGGGATACAGAGGGCTACAGACTCACGGAAGGATTCACAGGGGTTCAGAGGTGACTAACATGCATTCCCTTCCTTCAAGGAGGTCCCAGTCCAGGGTAGAGATAGACCTGAGACTATGTTGAAGGATAGGTCCTGAGAAAAACCAGAACAAAGTGACATGAAAACCCAAAAAAGGGAATGATGAACACACCTGTTATAGAAGTCCTTAGAAAAGAAACATTTGAGTTCAGTTTAAAATCATGACTGTAGAAATTGGACAGGAAGGCAATGGGGTTGGGGATACTTACCTGCCAGACGTTACAGATCATGCAAAGGTGTGGATTGTGGATTTCTGAAAGAGCAATGCTTACCTCTGTCCAGAGTGTTCCCAACAAGTCTGGCCATGTCACTGCCTTGCTGAAACCTTCCCTAGCTTGCCAACATGTCGGTAGGAAAGAGCCAAATCCCCACCCTGACCTTCAAAGCCCAACACGATCAGGTCCCTGCTCCTCTGAAGCTGCATCTTGCTCCACTGTCCAAACTGCTACCTCAACTTCAGCCTCCCTCACCCTCTTTCAGTGGCTGAAACCATCCCACCCACCCCAAAACTCAGTGGCATACACCCTAAGCATGCATTATCCTGCTGAGGGTCTGCAGGTTGGTAGGATAGCTCTACTTCAAGTTGCAAGTGGAAGGTTGGCTGGGTGGCTCTGTTCCATGTGGCTTTTTTCTGGACCAGCGAGCTGCCAACATGTTCCTCTCATGTTGTTAGCAGAAGGTGAACTCCTCTGAGCAAGCACATTCCAAGCCTTTGCTCATGTCATGTCCACTAACATCCCACTAGGCAAAGCAAATCACATGGCCAGCCCCAAAATCAAGGGGATGGAAAGTCAACTGCTCTCTATGGGAGGGACAGGGCATGAGTTTCACTGACCAGTAAGCCAAACCATCGTAGCATTCCAGCATCCCATCTCAGAACCTTTGAGCACACTGTCCTCAGTCCCTCCACCTGGAAGCTTCTTTCTTCC
>NW_007727524.1:305842-335936 GCF_000696425.1 Galeopterus variegatus
TTTTTTTTTTTTTTTTTTTTTTTTTTTTTTTTAATTTTTATTTTTTCAATATACAATGTATATGATTATTATGGCCCTTCACCGACACCTCCCGCCCTCCTCCCTCTCTCCCATCCCCCCCAAGAATGTCCTTTCCGTTTGCTTGTTGTAACAACTTCAAAAAAAAAAGTATGGTTGTTATATCTTCTTCCCCACCCCCCACCCCCGGTTTTTTTTGTGTGTGTTTGTGGGTAAATTAATTTGTTTTTTTTTTTGCTCCCACCAATAAGTGAGAACATGTGGTGTTTCTTTTTCTCTGCCTGACTCTTTTCACTCAATATTATTCTCTCAAGGTCCATCCATGTTGTTGCAAATGGCAGTATTTCATTTGTTTTTATAGCTGAGTAGTATTCCATTGTGTAGATATACCACATTTTCCGTATCCACACAAAAGAAACAATTAACAGAGCTAAAAGACAGCCAACAGAGTGGGAGAAAATATTTGCAAAATACATATTCCTTACTCATTTTATGCTCAAACACAATAATACACCAGGCACTGGGAGGAGTTACAGAAGAAACACACTTGAAACTTTTTTCAGTCATACTTTGGGATAAGCACCTACCTATTCAGATAAAGACAGAGTGGAAGTAACTATCTTAGGGGAATTAGAGAAGGTCTGTTGCAGAAAATGGCCTTGCAGCTGGGTCCTAGAGGAGGAGACGCATTGGAACTGGCCAAAGTAGGGGAAGGAAGACAATTTTCATTCCAATTAATTCACTTGCCCATAACTCAACAGATATTTATTGAACACCCTCCACCTCTATCACAGAGGTTACCAATGATACAGAACAAAAGACACTATCAATATAGAGAAATGTATGTACAACATTTAGAGAATATGTAATTGACCAGTTGTGAGGATTGGCCAGAAAAGTAACAGAAGATTAGAGAAATCTCCCCTAAGACTAGTGGGGTGGGTTC
The DNA here is from genome assembly GCF_000696425.1 of Galeopterus variegatus. Lineage (NCBI taxonomy): Eukaryota > Metazoa > Chordata > Mammalia > Dermoptera > Cynocephalidae > Galeopterus > Galeopterus variegatus. The sequence continues at coordinate 306,807 of NW_007727524.1, forward strand.
TCAGTTAAAGCTTTGCTGAGTAGCTGAGACTAGATTTGGCCCCGTCATAGAGTGACCAAATATACTATCAATCAAATGAGGGCACTTGGAGCATGAAGTGAGGTATCATTGCTAATTAATCTGCGAACTGGAACTATCCCAGGCAAACCAGAGCAATAGTCACTTAGCTTTAAAGAACTGACAGGGATTAGACACAGCCTCATAAGCAGAAAGAATCATGTGAGTGACAGCTCTGAAGCAGAAATTATTAATTACAAATTATTGCAGAAATTAATACAATTATCTAAGTATGATAATAATAGCACTTAGTGTAATATACGATGGATGAATATTTGTTGAAGGGTGAACGAAGGGGAAGAAGAGAGGAGAGAGGGAGACTGGTTGTTAACAGTAAACCCAACTTTTGGAAAATTACTTAATCCCATCAAAACCCTTACAGATAGTAGAGCCTCTTATTTATTTATTTATTTATTTATTTATTTTGTTATTGTTGTCCAGTACACAGATCAAGCAACCCTGGACCTTGGTGTTATCAGCACCATGCATTAACCAGCTGAGCTAACTGGCCAGCTTCTTAAAATTTTTGGCCTTGATTTTGTGTCTTGATTGACCTTTGACCATTAGCACAAGTATCTCAAAGATTTTGAGGAGGGAGTATGGGAGAGTGAAAAGGTCATGGGCTTGGCTCATGGTCTTGAACCAAAATTCCACCATTTATTGCTAAGTTTCAGAACCTCAGTCTCCTCAACTGCGCAAGAGAAATTAGAGTTTCTATCTCAGAAGTCTATTGTGCAGTTTAAATGAAATTACATTTAAATACACACGTAGTTTCTTGCGCACAGTCACACTGATCATCAAAAAGCTAAAAGCACAGAGTATGCTGAAAATACCCCGATATAACCTTAATTCTCACTTAAATTAACAGCAACCTATGTATAAATATGAGGGACTTTTACAGAGAAAACTCAAAATAGCCAACGACACTGAGTCCAGGAGTGAGAAATGTTTGCTTGTTAGTCTTGGAAACACTACAAGTCTTCTGAAACCAATCACCTACAGTCATGTGCATATTTTCACCAATGAATAAGGAGCCAAACAGATTTTTAAAAGAAATTCAGATAATTTGGCCGTTTGAACAACCAAGTCAAACAGATTTTAATGGCATTTTAAGCCTTAGAAAATAAGGCTCCTTAATGTAAATGCTGACAGACCCTTCACTATAGCAAGACATCTATCGACACAGTAATAGCTTTAAGAGGGAGAGTAAAACACCTATTTACATTTTGAGTACAAGCCTATTCCCTAAACACATTCATATTTGAGTCAGATAAAAGGCCAGGAAGCAACCTCAGGCTGACTGACAGATGTCATGGAGGCAGAAGGATGAACTGGGATCAGTCCCTAAAACCACTATTAGTGATAGTTCCCACTTGAAAATCAAATGCTATGACCGAATTACACTTACTGACTGGTCAGACCACTGTGTGCTTTTGTTTGCAGACGCTGTGCTGGAATGTATATGATAAAGATTCACCCAAACCAACGGTTCCCAGTCAGAGATCTACTGTGCACCAAACCAGCTGTATGTCCATTGGCAGGTTCTGCACAAAGTCTGGTGTCTAACACAAGAAAATGCACAATAAACATGGTTTTAAAGACAAAATGGAAAGAAGACGGGAAAGAAAGGAGATAGGCAGGGAGGGAAGATGCAGTCCAGAGCCCTTCTCAGGATTTCAAAGACAACTTAGAAGATGGTCTGCTTTACAGACCTACAGTGTCCTGGGCCACTCACTGGTGATAGAAAGGCATGTCCCAGTGACGCCTGGGCTATCACTCGTCTGTCTCATCAAATATCCAGGTGAAATGGTCCTTGACTCCCTTTCTGTTAAGCTTTGCTGCTTTTCAAGTCCCTGTGTGATGCACGATGTCATTAATAGAGAAGGGGGTCCTCATCCTTTGGGTGAAGATGATGCCCATCTCCCTCCCACTCCATCCCCAGCCACTGCCCTAGTCCACACCCATCATCCCTTACCAGGGTTAGGGCAAAGCTTCACCAGCGTCTCTTCTCTCCCCCTCCAACCCATTCTTCACTCCCATCTCCAATGTCACCTCCCTAAAACAGAAATTTGATACTGACACCTCCCACTAAAAGTCCTACTGTCTGCGTCTTCTTTGTTAGCTCCAGTGTCTACCAGGATACCAAGTCTCCAGGACTCAGTTACCTGAGGGCTAATTCATCCTGAGCAGACTCTCTCAGCTACAGCTTGGGAAACTGAGTCCCAGAGAAGTGGAATGATGAGCACAAAGTCACCAGCCAGAATTAGCTAAGCAGGCACTAAGGCCCCCAGCCTCCACCCCATGCAGCCCCCACTCTTGCAGGCACCCAGCCCTTCCCGGATCCTGAGCCACATCCTGGCATTGCTGTGCCAGCCCCAGTTCTGCCACTGTCTTGAGAAGTGTCAATCTGAATCCCAAATGTGCCAGCCTTATTACCATCGCCAACAGACTTCTTAATGAAGCTGCCAATACTGTCAATGGCATCTTTAATGACGCTTCATTTAAAAAAAAGAATTCTACAACTCCCTCTTACATCGCCATTTGGTTCCCTTGCTTCATGGCAGACTCAAAATGTTCTTTGAGTTAAGATAATGACAACAACAATTAATAATGGCAATAATAATAGCAGCTAATATTTCTTAAATTCTAATCCTGAGCCAGGTACTGTTCTAAGCACTTTATGTGTTCGTTGGAATAACTGATACAAATAAGTACAGGTTTAAGAGACTTTCACTTCTGCAGTTAATGGCTAAGTTCTCCTCTGCTCAGTGTTACTTTCCGATCTGGCCATGCCTCCTGGTGCCTCCTCTGTACCAGGCACAGTGCATATCATTTCTGGTACAAATGGGCAAAGGCTTAAGCCCCATTATCCCCAGCTTTGGAGGAATAAATAATAATAGTAATAAGGCACAGAGAGATCGAGGCACTTGCCTGAGGTCAGCTAGCTAGTGGGTGACTAGCAAAGTCACAATCAGAACCCACATCCACCCATTTCCCATGTCTTCTTGCTGCCCTGACTGCAGCAGGTATCCATCTGCCAGGCTGAAGTCTCCAGCATATGATTCCCAGGCTGGGGGCACCTCAGAGGCTCAGATGGCCAGATAAGAGGAACAAGCTTCAGATCCTGACTCCAAAACAAACGACAACATCTGGAATTTGATAGGGGTTTCATGGAGAAACCATGCCACAAATAGCCTTTTCCATCCTGCTGCTCTTTTTAACATCTAAGAACTGAGCAGACCCTCATGGGCTGGAAGCCCACCCATCATTATCAAACTTATTCTTCTGAGAGGAAGTGTAAGCATTGACAGTATTAATTCCCAAATGGTGGATAGCTTCATACCCATAACATTTTACAGTTAGACAGCTACCACCATCACCAACATTTTTTTGGAAGAAAATAGAGTTTTAGCAGGTCTTTACTTCAGCCTGGAGATATGCATGAGGGGAGCAGAGATTTGAAGACCAGCAGGTCCGAGTCTGAGGCCTGGCCCTGCTGCCCGCTAGACATGTGGTCCAGGGAGAATTACCCAAGTTCTCTGGACACACCCAGTGTCCTCATGTGAAATGAGAGCAGCACACCTGTTAGGAGCTGAAATGACACATACAGCACCCAGTGTAATTCCAACCTTGGGGACGGAATTAAGGAGTGAGCCCCAGGGAAGACAGCCTGGGTTCAAACCTCAACTCCACTATCTGCTAATTACCTAATCTCCCCATGCCTCAGTTTCCTTATCCATAAAATAAAGAGTAGGCTATCTCACGGTTGTTGTGAGGATGAAATGAATAAACATATTTAAATAGCTTAAAAGAGAGTAACAAAGTGATTTTTAACAGCATCTTCTCAGCTTCATATTTTGCTCTGGGTCATGTATTTGGTTCAACCCATAACTCTTTCATCTGATTCCAATTAGCAGAGGTTCTATTTGCAAAATCATGGGTATAGTTTTTAAAAAATGGGAAAAATACTAAGACTCAGAATTGGCCACTGCATGTGAAACTGAATTTGGAGAATATTCTCTACCAGCCCACCATCACACGCTACCATTTCATCTGAGACTAATTGATTGATGCCTAGAATTGAGCTGATCATCACTGCCCTGCCCTTTCTCAGTAGATCCCATGCAAAAGTGCCTTTAAAAATGTCCTCGTCTCCCATGTCACCACATTAACGCCCATGGCCCTGCTAACACTTGGTAATGGAAACACAGTTTTTTAAACCGTAGAGCATGGCTTTAAAAATAAAAGCTTCATACATTTTTCTTCTGGCCAAACAGATCTCTATATTAGTTCCTCTCAAATTAGAATGTTATGAAGGAAAAGATTTGATACAGAAAGGTTTTAATGAAAAGAGAGATGGAGAGGAAAAAAAATGGACAGAGAGTGTGAAAAGGAAGAGTTTAGGGGCTCTGACTCACCTGAGATCTACGCCCTACTTGGAATATTTTTGTTCCTGCTCCCTGAAGTTCGTGTTTATTTTTCTCTTTCATCTTTTCTCCTCACTTATCTCATTAAAGGTCTCTTAAAGGAGCAATGTGGCCCTTATGAAGCCCGTGACCACCTGTACGTGTTTCTGGCTTGGGACCACGCATCTGAGCAGCACCTCAGGAAAGCAAGGGTGGCTCATGGCTCTGGTTTCCCAGGTGCCTAAACTGAGGCTCGGGGAGGAAAATTACTTGCTCAGAGTCACATGGTTCCAGCTCCAAAAGCCAGCACTCAAAGCCCACATGCTGCTGTTAGATCACCCTGTCTAGGTCAAAGACATCACTTCATGAGTCTAAACCACCATACCATAGCATTAGGGGAGACATGGGGGATGCCAAGACAAATAGAACTACAACAGCACAAGATAGCAGGCACACGGGTGGAGGAACAATAGGAAAACACTCACCAAAGAGCCACAGCCACCTTTTCACAGTGTGACTTTATGAGTGGCCTTTCTTTGTTTTCCCCTCTTTATTAAAAATGTTTAATAACATGGCTATACTAATATAGCAAATAAATTTATTTTAAAAATGTATTATTCTCTTGCTCCATGGATTTCCCAGAAATTTCCTTTAGAATTAACTGAGATGTTAAAGGAAGTTTCCCAGTTGTATTAGTCCATTTTGTGTTGCTATAACAAAACACCTGAGACTGGGTAATTTATAAAGAACAGGTATTTATTTGGCTTATGATTCTGGGACAGCTGCATCTGACATGGGCCTCAGGCTGTTTCTGCTCATGGCAGCAAGTGGCAGGCAGCCGGTGGGTACAAGGAGATCACATGGCGAGAGGAAACAAGAGAGAGAGAGGAGGTGCCAGGGTCCTTTAAACAACCAGCTCTCATGGGAACTAACGGTGAGAACTCACTCATTAATCCCCCCTCCCCCAGGGAGAACATTAATCCATTCATGAGGGATCCGCCCCCATGGCCCAAACAGCTCCCAACATTGCCACATTGGAGATCAGATTTCCACATGAGTTTTGGCTGGTACAACACATCCAAACTCCAACACCAGTTTTTCAGATCAAGTCATTTAGTAGTTTTAAAGCACCTATTATGTTCTTAGACCAAAGCCAGGCACTGTGAGGAGCATGTCCCATGTGGGCCCAGCTGGCAGGCAAACTCCAACTCAGCATGATGCAGTCCTGTGAGGCAGAACATCTGGCCAAATGATCATATTAGAAAGCAAAGAAGTCTATACAGTCATTCTTTTGATCTCTCACTCAGCACACATTTATGGAGCACCTACTGTGTGCAGGGCCCTGTGCTGGGTATTGCACTTCAGAGCCTTCTGTCCTAGCCGAGGAGACTGCCTCGCAAACCAATCATCAGAGAAATGGGAGGCATCCTGGTGAAAACTACTGGGAGACAGGCAGACGGTGCTTGCAGGGCCCTGTGCTGGGTATTGCACTTCAGAGCCTTCTGTCCTAGCCGAGGAGACTGCCTTGCAAACCAATCATCAGAGAAATGGGAGGCATCCTGGTGAAAACTACTGGGAGACAGGCAGACGGTGCAGCAAGCCACCCGTGCCTATGAACAGTACAGTCCCGGCGTCTACAGGCATGATTGCAGCAAGGAAGTGATATTTCTAGAAAGCCACATGAGAGGGACAAGAGTCCTCCTAGCAGATGAGGGCAACAGCAATCCAGGCAGAGGGAATAGACAGTGCTAAGGCACTGTAGGAGGCAGAATAATGACCCCGAAGGTGTCTACACCCTAATTCCTGGGACCTAAGAGTATGTGACATTACACAGCAAAGGGAACTCTACAGATGAAATTAAGGTCACAGTCTTTAGAAAAGGAACACTATCCTGGATTATTTGGATGGGCCCAGTGTGACCACAGGGACCCTTAAAAGTAGAAGAGGAAGGAGGAAGTTCCTTCAAAAAGATGTGATGATGTCAGCGAGAGGCAGGAAAGATTGGAAGCATGAGATGAACTCGACCCACCGCTGCTGGCTTTGAAGACGGAGGAACAAGCCACAAGCCAGGAATGCATGTGACCTGCAGAAGCTGGGAACAGCTTCACCGGAGAGCCAGTAAAGAAACCAGGACCTCATCCTACAACTGTGAGGAACTGAAACCTGCCAATTATCTGCATGAGCTTGGAAATGGATTCTCCCCCGCAGCCTGCAGAAAGGATCACAGCCCTGCCGATAGCTTGATTTCAGCCTGGTGAGACCCAGGCCAAGAGTCTATAATCTATAAAAATGGGAGATGATAAGTTTGTTTCATTTTTAACTCACTGAGTTTGTGGTCATCCAATATGGCAACGATGGAAAACTAATATGGTCATCAGGTAGAAAACAGCGGGGAGTATGCTGTGAAGACCCAGCAGAAGCCTGGGTTGGCTGGACTGTGAAGCTGGATCAGAGGACTGGCACAGGGGTGGGAGAGGGCAGGGTCTTACCAGTGGGCTGCTATACCCAGACTTTACCTGAGAACGAGGGGCACCACCAAGAACTGTGAGGAGCAGCAGGACAGTCACGGGACAAGGGCTTCCCTCCCCCGCGCTCCCCACCCAGGTGGCCAAGGCTTGGGGGTCCCACGTCAAGGTTCAACCTCCTCCTCGGCCCAACCCTGCCTCCTCCCTGTTATGGAATCATGTGTGTCCCACAAAATGCATAGGTTGATGCTCCACCCCCCAGTGCACTGTGTTTGGAGAATGGGCCTAGAAGGAGGTAATTAAGGTTAAACAAGGCCATAAGAATGGGACCCTGATCCAGCAGGGCTGATGCCCTGATAAGAAAAGGAAGAGGTGAGAAAAGGAAGGCATCTCTCTCCACAGACACACAGAGGAGAGGTCACATGAAGACACAACAGGAAGGCGGCTACCAGCCAGGAAGGGAGGCCTCACCAGAAACCAAATTTTCTAGCACCTTGATCTTAGACTTGTAGCCTCCCAAACTGTGAGAAAATAACATTGTGTTGTTGAAGTCACCCAGTTCCCCAAGGCCAGCCAGATTCAAAGGCAGAGGAATTAGGCTCCATATCTCAGCAGGAGGAGCAGACTAGGGTTTGCATTTTTATTTTATCACAGTCCCCTCAGGTTAGGCTGGGTAGCAGTCATCAGAAGAGGGAATGGATGCTGGACAGGCAACAATACTATACGGAGAGATTTCCACATGTTTCTATAGCCGCAGTCCCACTCATCTTGTTACTGACCTCCCCTGAGACTTGGTTTCCCCATTTGTAAAATAAAGACAACAGCCCAGCCCTAAACCAGCATGGAGAGGACTCAGTGTGGTCACATACACCATCCCTACATGACAGCAGAGGTTCCCTGCTGTCCCTCATGCCAATCAGGCCTGAAGATATAGAGAATGTCATGACTTGCCTAAAGTCACGCTTCAGTCCAGGCACAGCTGAGACTGGACGTAAGGGGACTTTGTATGCTCAGCCTGTGCTGTGTCCCTCAGTGTACCAGTACATGAAGTAGCTGTTTTATGAGAAACTCAATTTCCTTATTATGGGGCAAACAGCCACTGTTCTAGTCTAACTAACTAGACTGATTCAATTAACGATGCTAAATACAGTTGCTACTTGAAAATAACTTCAGTTTACTGCTTCTACAAACCTCATTACATTTGATTAAACAAAATACATAGTAATAGACAAAAGATGTTGCAAACTTTTGGCCATGGCCCATTGACTAGGGGCCCGCAGCACTCCGCAGGGAGGAGGAGCTGGGAGTTTGCGCCTCAGAGTCAGACAGACCTGGGGTGGGAGCTAGCTCTGCCTCCTGACAGCTCTGAACTTAAACCTCCTGATCTCAGTGGAGAGAGGGTCAGAGTACCCACTTCCAAGGGTTGTCAACAGGAGGAAACAAGAGAAACACATTGTTAGTGACTGTATTGTGCCTGCCCCCCAAATTCATATGTCGAAGCCCTAACCCCCAAAATGACTGTACTGGGAGACAGGGCCTTTAAGGAGGTAATTAAGGTTAAGTGAGGTTGAAGGGTGGGACCCTAATCTGATAGGACTGGTGTCCTTATATGAAAAGGTAGAGATACCAGAGAGCTCTCTGCCTCCCTCCACATGCATACAGAGGAAAGGCCAGGTGAGGACACAGTAAGGAGGCAGCTGTCTACAAGCCGGAAAGAGAGGCCCCACCAGAAACTGAATTCACCGGCACCTTGACCATGGACTAAGAGCCTCCAGAACCATTAGAAACTAAATACCATTGCCACCCAGTTGGTGGTGTTTTGTCACGGCAGCCTGAGCTGACTGATACACACGCCAAGTGCTTGGAATAGTGAAGGGCACAGAATAAGTGCTTCATTTACTGCTTGGAAACTGCTACGTCCTCTTTTTGTGGCATGTCTTGAACCGGGATATGTCTGAAATACCTTCATAAGATATGGGTATGAAAGAAAGGAAAAACAACACCACCACCATTGCCAACAACAAAAAAGGTATTTCCATTGGCTTCTAGACTGGAAGCTTGTGGAAGGCAGGGGCCATGTTATAGTCAACTTTGTTTCCCCAGTGCTGAGCCGGCAGGTGCCAATGAATGACTGACAGCTGAAGAGGGTCGTGTTTGACTTCTACTGGCAAGCATGAAAACATGTTTCCCTTTGGTTAGATTCACTTCTGTTTAATTCAAGAAATGCTTTTTGAAGGTTTCTCACTCTACCAAGACCTTAAGATAAATAAAAGTGTGGTCCCTGTTCTGAAAAAGAGGAAGATGAAAAACAGGCATTTGTCAGAAAGCAAGTTGAGGGTAGTACTGAGGGTTTTCACAGTGTTCCAGGGACCCAGAGGAGAGAACAATCAAGGTCCCCTTAAACAGAAGAGGAAAACCTAGTTTAAGGCCATTCTGATTTGAGCCTAAAGAAACGGGTCACCAAAATGAATCAACATTTATAAAATGCCTGATAAACGCTGGCAATCAACTCAGTTCTGCAATTAATTAATAAGGGCTGGGCCTGCTGCAAACACAAAAGAAATATATCCACAGACCTTGCCCTGATATTATTCTTATTGTTGAAATAAAGAATCATAGAGGAAAAAAATTCCCAAGGGAGGACTAATGAGGTGGGATTTTTCTGCCAACCTGGTGGTCCAGGCACAAGTACACAGCAAACACAGCAGAACAGCTGCCCAGGTTGTCCCTCCAGTTCACGGTTGACATTCCACACAAAGGTCCAAGAGCTAAAGCCCAAAACAGGCCAGAAGAGGGAAGCACTTGCAGTAGGAGCACCGACAAGGCATCCTGGGCAGCAGGGCACCTACCTGTCCAGGACTCAGTGGCCGCCTACCATGTGCCAGGTGCTGGGAACTGATGAATGAGACCCAGAGTCTGCCCCACAAAAGAATCAGAGTCCAGCAACCACACCCGTCTCCTACCAGGATTTATGCTCCTACTTCTTGCCTTTGATCCGTCATCTGATGGACCCTTCCTGTGATTCTGCCTTCCATGAAGGGGCCACCCCATCACCCCCTCCCCCAAATATGCATCATCCCAGATTTCCTGCCTCTCTCATCACTGACGTCAACTCACTGGCCACGTCCTGTCTGTCCTTCTACAGCCTCAGTCTCACCTTTCCTGTTTCCTCTGCCACTTCCTCATCTGGGCCACCATCATCCCTCACCTGGACTGCTCCAGCAGATGCCTACCTGGTCTCCAGGTTCCCAGGGCTGACCCTTGTATTTGTGGAGCTCGGGATGCCATAACACTGTACCACATTCTGGTGGCTTACCAGAAATGTCGTATCACATCCTGGAGGCTGGAAGTCAGATATCAAGGTATCAGCAGGGTTGGTTTCTTCTGAGGCCTCTTGTTGGCTTGTAGATGGCCATCTTCTCACTGTGTTCTCACATGGTCATCCCTCTGTGCGTGTCTCTGTCCCAATCCCCTCTACTTATAAGGACACCAGTCATATTGGATTAGGGCCACCCTAATGACCTCTTTAAACTTAATCACTTCTTTAAAGACTCTGTCTCCAAATACAGTCACATTCTGAGGTAGGGTTAGGACTTCAACATATGAATTTTGTAGGGGACACAGCACAGACCATAGCAACTCCCCTGTAATTCATTCCATTCCAACCCCCTGTGGACCAGTAGATCTAAGATGCCCCACTGGCTACGGCCCTCCGCAGAACAAATTGCTTCCCTGGGACCCCAGAAACTACAAGACAAAATCCAAAGTCCCCAGCAGAAGCTGTGATGGAGTGCTCAGTAGCCACCTCCTCCTACCTCTTATGCCTCAGTGTGTCTATGCTCAGCCTTTCAGAACCATAGGCCAATTCCCAAACCCCTCCAGATAATCTCCCCTCCCTGTCATTATGGTTCTCCTTACCTTATCTGACTGGTTCCTGAGCACCTCTTCCAGGAAATCTTCCTTATTTCTCACCCTCCTTCTAGGCTGGCAGGTGGACTCCCATAACTCTCATTTTTTTCCACTCTCAAGGTCCAGGTTACACCTAATTGTCATATTCTACTGACCGATCTGTTTTCTTCCCCTGTCTTTGAACATAAGAACTGTGTTCAGCCACTACTGAGTTCTCATGACCTAGCAACAGTGTTGAGTATTCAGTGAATGCTTGAAAGATGCGTGAATACATGAATGAACGTGTCTGCTTCCACTAACAGGAGATTGTGGCCTTCTTGAACCAAGGGACAGCCCTTGCTCATCTCTGTCTCCCCAACCGTTTTCCAAAACTAGCACAGGGCTCATCGCTAGGCAGGTGTCTTCCTGACCTGTGGGCTGGAGTGAACGTCAACAGGATGGAGACAGGAGCGCCCAGGAGAGCCCTGTCAGGGGAAGCTGGGGACAGCCCTTTTATTTCTGATTGGTTTCTGCTGTTTGATCAGTTCTAAATTGTTCCTCATCCTTTCCTTCCCTTAGCTACACACTGAATTAGCCTCAATTGTTTTACAAATGAACCTTCATTGGAAAAGAAAGCAAATGCTTTAGTGGAAAGAGCATTGCTTTGGAGCCGAGACATAGGGGTGCTGCTCCGGGAACCCCACTTCCCAGGTACAGAACCTTGAGCAAGTCCCTTGTCCCTCCCATCTCCTGTGCATGATGTGTGAAAAGGAAATCTTGCCAGTTACTTTCCAGTTTGCTGTGAGCATGCACACCGAGTGCTGAGCACACAGTAGGGGCCTAATACATGCAATTCCCTTTCCCTCGCCCACTGCTGTATGTTGAACCCTGCCCTTGCTTCCATTATCAATAGGTTTCAAGGGTTTTCAGTACGGAATGTTTACTAGAAAGCATTCTTGGGGCTTGGGAAGGTGCAGCCAAAACAGTGGATTTGTAAAGGAGGGCGCAAGGTGCTGTGCACTGTGGAGACCTGAACCCCTCTGGAGTTGATCGCCATTTCAACTAAAAATTACCCAGGAATTTCAGGTAATAGAAGGCCCCCCACCCAAAAGATTCTAGCTGCCAGTTTCATATTCTGATGAAAACTTCCCCATCTCACTGCTTAGAGTAAAATATTAGCACCTGTACATGAGAAGTGTGGACTGACAGAGACAGGCCTCTCTCTCTATCTCATGGAGGGGCTGTGTATAGATAATCATTAGGTTTTCCAAAATATTTATCACTATGCTGTATACAATAAAAACTGACTGATTGTCATTGTGAATCCAAGCAGAAGGCTCTCTCCTTACTGGCTCCAGGACTGAAATGTACCAAACCTGTACATGAGAAGTGTGGACTGACAGAGACAGGCCTCTCTCTCTATCTCATGGAGGGGCCGTGTATAGATAATCATTAGGTTTTCCAAAATATTTATCACTATGGTGTATACAATAAAAACTGACTGATTGTCATTGTGAATCCAAGCAGAAGGCTCTCTCCTTACTGGCTCCAGGACTGAAATGTACCAGGGCTCCACTGTGAGAGTACTGCAACAGACAAACCAGGCTTCTGTTAAAATTCATGCGTAATCAAAACAAATTGAATATCCACCCTTATTTCCATAGGGAGCAGCACAATAATGATTAATGCTTGACAATGGTATTTAATTAAAGCTTATTTACTTTATAAGTACTTCCCCAGTATTTTTCCTGTTGTATACCAAGCTTTCACATTCCAAGATAATCTCGCACATCATAGGTGGAGACAAGGGTTATAATAACAAGAAGAAACACAAATTGACATCAGGCAGATCCTGGAAAATTTTTTTACAATAAAGAAAGAATATTTTCAGTGCACAAATTTGAAAACAATTTGATTCTCAAGGTCTGAAGTGTTGCTTCTCTCTCTCTCTCTCTCTCTCTCTCTCAACATGCATCCCATACACAAAAACATAGTCCCTCAAAGGTCTGTCTACAACTCTGTTTCACCTTTGTTTTTGGTAAAAGCCCCCACCTTCTCCAACCCGGCCTCAGGCTTCTGACATAATTAACCCTGAAATTTTCAGCATTGGTATGTTCCTGCTCAGAAATCTAGATGGAATCAGCACGTATAAATCCCATCCAAATTTCAGACCAGAAATCTCAGTATTGTTTTCTGGTCCTGGTACATGACAATAATAATGATATAAGTCATAATGTGAAATTCATTTCTGGAAAATATATCGTTGGTCTTTAATATCCCCCCCCCATATACCAACTGATTGGGTCTAATCACATAGTACCAATTACCTCTAACATAACTGGAACTATTATCTTTTCCATTTGGAAGAAATTTGATTTTATCTGTGCAATTTCTACACAAGGCGTAACAAACTATTTATTCATTATAAAAAGAAGTCATAAGTTAGGCTTTGAAAAATACTCACTTTTAAATTTTTATCTTTTTGTAATTAGTTAAGAAAAAATTTATAATGAAATGGAAAATAATTGTTCATTCTAGTTCACTACATGAGCATAAAGTTCCTCAGATTCTGCTTCTAGATGCAGATCCTAAATAAACAGCAGTGTTCCTGTTCTTTGAAAGGAAACAGAATTTCCATGCCTGCCTGATAAGGAGAAAATTTCCACATCCTTCACAGGGAAGCCTCTGCACAGATTCCTAAGGGTGATGCTCAGCCAGGCCATGGAAATACTGGGTGCCTATAGCCCCGCAGAGAGCCAGACATCCTACAAACAATGTCACAGGTGTTCTTGCTGACACAGGAAGTTCTTCCTTTTCCCAGAGGATTCCTAAAGGTCCCCCTTCCCATGAGTTCACTTAATTCGAAATTCGCATTGTGTGGGTAATTCTGACAAAAGACAGCAAGCGTGTCATTTTTCCAAATTAAGAAGGAGGTACGATGTAGCTATGATATCTGTGCAGTGTACAATTTCTTGACAGGACAAATTAAAAATCCTCTACTTCTTTACATTTCAATATGTATATATTTTTTTCTGACTCACATAATTTCAAATTAAGACATAGCATACCCTATTCATATTTTATATTAAACTATCTACATTCTCATAATTCAAATTGACATACATTTCTTGGGTCCACTATACCATCAGCTCCATGTGACAGATGAGAGGCTTAAAGGAGTCGAGCCTCTTCCTGTGGTTGTGCAAGTCTGCAAAATTCCAAAGCCTGGGACCTCCTGCCATGCCCAGCTGCCTCCTTAAGAGAAAATTAGAAATAGTTGAGTGCATTTTATAAACCCGTGGCCAAACCCAAGATCTTGTTCCATGCTATAGGAATAAAATCAGACAAGCTTTAGCATTGTCAACACTTGGGGCCAAGGTCCCATCATTTTGGAACCACATGTAGCCAGCTCATCAGAGAAGTTCTCTCTATATTTATCAGTAACATTTGGCTTTCAAATCTAAATGATAGCTTGAAATAAACTGAATTTACTTGATTCAGTTTTTAATTCATAAAAACAGTATCCTTTCTCCCGCACATCGGGTAATATTCCAAATGTGGTGTATTGCTTTTTTTTCTAATCATGGTGATGAAAGTGTATTTTATAACAAGGTGTTTTGTTGCTTTCTACCTATTCATCCTATATGTGTACATAAGTGCTAAATGAGTTGGAGAGGCATTAAAGCCAATTTTAGTGCTTTTAAAACCAAAGGTGACATCCATTTAGGTTGGTTTTTAATAAATTCTGATTTTTTTTATTGAAGAAAAAATATGTAATTGCTAAGTTGGTGTAATTTAACAAGGTATTTTTAGTCTCAGAATAATAAATCCCTCTTAAATTGATGGTTTTTGTACTTGTTACAAAGAGTTAATAATATAAGGCAAGCAAAAAATAAGTGCAGTTATTAAATACCTTATTGATAAGTTGAGACCAAGAGTTATACCAACAGAGAAACAGTGCAGGAGAATAGTGATGAAGTTAAAATATAAACAAATATATAATGCCACTTTGCAGGATTAAGTGCACTGTCTAAAAGAAAAATTTAAGGAAATAATTTAAATAAATGGTATAATAAAATCCTTTTAAGAGACAGCTGTTCAGATCCATATTTAGATTCATGTTCTTTTATCCATTCTATGAATAACAACCAGCTTTTGTTATTTCCTTACATGAGACCATTTTTAAAATAAATTTCAAGTGTTATAAATCACTCAGAACGTACGTACCCCTAATTCATGCAGTTTTATTGCCACTAAGGAAATCATCATTTTTTCACACTTTGTATCTCTTTTTTTCCCAGTGTATTTTTTTTTTTTAATTGCAGAAGACTGGATAGTTAAAGGTTTTGGTTTATTTTTTTATATTTCATGATTGGGAACTCAGTTTTTCAAATCAAAATGTTTTAACATTTTTAAAGGGGGAGAAATTTAGCACCCTTGGTAAATACTCTTCACAAAGCCTATAACAAGTAAGTTTGATAGACATGTAAACATCTATATATTTCAAATGTCTATTTATATGAGTTTATGAAGACTTAAAGGGTCTTCATTTTGCAAAAAGCAATTTTGTCCATAATACAGACTAGCCTCTTTGGCATATTTAAAGATAAAAGGAAAAGTATTAAACAGCCAAGACTTAAAGAATGGTATTGACAACTGTACCATGGTTCATTTCCACCTCTGCCTTTCTCATGCATCCGGTAATGTGTTTCCATAGTGCAGGAATTCCATATCACACACTCATGTACACTATTGTACAAGCACATTACAATGTGTGTGCTCTATTATGCACGCTATGAACACATCGAAAGAATAATACACAGACACAAACACATTTCTTCCATCAAGTCAATAACACAAAGTCCACAAGGTGGTTAATATATCAGAGCCATAATGGTAAAAGCTGTGACTATATGGTAGAAATACTGTGTTTCACTCATAGACAGCTTAATCAATTCATTGACGTATTAGTAAGGCCTGCTTACTAATGAATCTTGGAGTAATAATTTGTGTGTTTAAATGTTGGGAAAGGCTGTGAAGGAGTAGAAAGGCCAACTGTCCCGGTTTGCCTGGGATCCACAGGGTTCCCGAGCATGGGACTTTTGGTACTAAAACTGGGAGAGAACCAAGAAATCTGGGATAAGTTGGAAGGAAGTAGAGAATTCGTTTTGGTTAGGGCAAGAGGAACAAAAGAAATGGACTGGGGAAAAAAAT
This sequence comes from Galeopterus variegatus, assembly GCF_000696425.1. Classification (NCBI taxonomy): domain Eukaryota; kingdom Metazoa; phylum Chordata; class Mammalia; order Dermoptera; family Cynocephalidae; genus Galeopterus; species Galeopterus variegatus. The sequence goes on from NW_007727524.1 coordinate 322,837, forward strand.
AACAACAATGGACTAGTAAAAAAATAATAATAATGGGCTAGGGAAAAAAACAGAACCAAGAAATCTGGGATAAGTTGGAAGGAAGTAGAGAATTCGTTTTGGTTAGGGCAAGAAGAACAAAAGAAATGGACTGGGGAAAAAAATAACAACAATGGACTAGTAAAAAAATAATAATAATGGGCTAGGGAAAAAAACTAAAAGCCTGAAAAAAGAATGATCTGAATTTGTTATATAACAAAGACGGTTACCCTAACTGAAGAAAATTTACCTTTAACAGAAGGTTTAGTGTCAAAAAATAAAAAAAGTCCTCAGCATGCAGGTAGAATGTCAGTGCCAAATTATTTGTAACTTTTAATATCACCTCCCGTGAAAATTGATTGTGTTTAATGTTACTTTCTGAAAATAATGAATTTGTTTTCCAATGTATTTGTTTTCCAGCAAATACAATTTTGGAATTTGTTTTCTCATACCAATTTTGAGTATTTTGGATGAGGAGTTAAAAATGTTTACCTTGGCTAAGGATAAAAAATGATGTGAAAAAATAAAGCAAAAAGCAATTCTATAAAGTCCTGGACTGGGAAAAAAAATCAATTCAACAAGAGCTTACAATAAAAGTTTTTAAAATTAAATCAGATTCCTGCCTTAAATCAGTGAATGATTAAGACAAGGGTGCCAATGAAATCTGACGAAACCAATCCTGAAGCAGGCTTTTGAAATGTTAACCCCATAAAAAGTGCCCATAAAATTAATCTACCTGGACGCTTTTCATGTTAAATCAGTACAGAAATAACTTTAAAGCACTGAGACATTAGTTATAAAATGCACGGTCTCTAGTTGTCCACATACACAGCCGCACGATGCTAAGAACTTAGATCTGTCCAGGCAGATACACAGAACACACGAACAAGAGCTGAACGATGCATGTTTTCCAGGAACTCCCAGGATTTGTGCTCATTAGAAAGAGTAGCATCAGCATCCTAGAAAAAGAGGGTGGGAGGACTACAAATCTTCAAATCATTTAGTTCACCAGTATTCATACACCCATTACACTCCCCTCACCAAAAATAAATATCAATTTGGTCTTTCTGTACTACTTATTTAAAACTCAGCCCATGCTGCTGGAGCCCGTATATAATAAAACCACCATATCAGTACAAAGTTTTCTTATCCCCTTTTGCAGGTGAATGGAGGCTCAGAGAATTCCCAATGCTTGCCTGAATGGGGCTAGGAAAAGCTGAGGGTATTTAATCCCTAGTCCACTGATGTGGCTGTTATGAGACGGCTGCCTCAAAGGTATACCCACCACCTTACAATTGATGGGAGTTTTCCTGAGGGTCAGGAAGGAGACTTTGAGGAGTAGGTGCAACAGAAAGAAAACCTCTGAGTTTACATCCCAGCTTTACATCCTAGCTCTGCAACTGGTTAGTTACACAGAATAGACCCACTATTTTTCTCTATGCCTTAATTTCCCCTTCTGCAAACAGGACCATCAGGTTTCTGAAATAGTTAAACACAGATTCATCCCATGACCCTGAAATTCCAATCCTTGGTGTATACCCCAAAGAACTGATAACAGGGAAGCAAACAGATACTCATATCCCAGTGTTCATAGCAACATTATTCACAGTAGCCAAAAGGTGGGAACAACACAAGTGTCCATCAGCAGATGAACGAATCAACAAAATATGGTATATTATGCAATGGAATCTTGTTCAGCCCTAAAAACAAATGAAGTCTGGTGCAGGCAACAACATGGACAGACCCTGAAACATTATGCTAAGTGAAACAAGCCAGACCCCAAAGGACAAATATGGGGTGATTCCACTTACACAAAGTGTCTAGAATAGACAAATTCACAGCGACATTAAGTAGACTAGAGGTCACCAGAAGATGGGGGAAGGAAAATAGGGAGTTACTGCATAATGAGATATAGAATTTTTGTTTGGGGTCATGAAAAATTTTAAAATAGATCGTGGTAGTGGTTGTGCAACATTCTGAATGTACTTAATGATTCTTAAAAATAAGATGGCAAATTGTGTGTTATATATACTTACCATAATAAAAATATAGTAAAAAAACCAAACCAACAGGACCATCAATGCACAGGTTCAGGGAAGGATTAAACAACAGAGTTCATGTGAAAAACAATGGCGAAGAGGAGACACTTAGCTAACCATGACTGCTCCTCCCAGTATATCTGTGATCCACGTGGCACATGATCAGGGCTTCAGCACGTGGCTGGGAGCCCACCTGGCCTCATGGGCGTGTGCAGTTCTGAGCTCCTGGAGAGAGAAGCTTCAAGCTCCTCCTCCACCTGGCCTGTGTTTCCACCAACTCAGGAAGTTTTATTTGTTCAAGGGGAGGGGACATCTTGAGACATACATTTTTGACAAAGGCAATTTACAAGTTGTACATGGAGGAACTTACTTTTTTCCCTAATCATGAGCTTTAAAATTCACTGCATCTAGAAACTAAATTTAAAATGCAATTATTGTGCAGTAATTAACTTTGTCCAAATGAGGCCCTTTCAGAACTGTTTCTTTACAGATGCATTATTGAGCCCTGTGATTTTTTTGTTTGGTTTGGCCCTTTTTTTTTTTTTTTTTAGATTTTTCTGTAAAGTTTTTTTTTTTTTTTTAATGGTCAAATTGGTGGGTTTAAAAACAAAAAAGGTCTGATCCGATATATTTGGGCTCTTTCCAAGAACTCTGTCACAGTGTTCAGAGTTTCAGCTTTCCACTTGTAGGGGAATAAAAAAAAAAAGAGAGAGAGAGTACCATTTCTGTAAATCAAATGTGTTTGTTGCCACGTGAAACAGCCTCTCTGGGAAATCTGCCTCCAGCCAGCCCGCCTGAGACAATGGGAGCGACAATTAGATGTTATTCTTGCTCTACCTCCAAAATGAACAAGGTTTTGCCTTAAAATTGCAGGAGCAGCTCAGTCCAGGACGGAGCATCTTACAATCCCCTGGCTGGTTTGGAGAGAGGCCTCTGACAATGGGGGATGTACTTAAAGGGCCAGCTGCCTTTCATTCACCTGCATAATGTCAGTCGAGATTTCTTACTTTTCTTTCTTTCATTTTCCCCCACGCACAGTCACCAGGGAGGCAAGACATCCTGCAAGAGTAAATGTTCACTGTCCCAAACACACTGGGCATGCCTGGACAGACAGGAGCAGAGGTCCAAACCTAGACTGAATAAAACCAGAACGCAGCTAAAGCAGACTTCTCTCTCTGCCTTCTTTCCATTTCTCTTTGGGAGAATGTTAGAAGCATGGCTTATTTTAAAAGGCTCTCTCGAATGTTTCTTAAATCTTAAAACACCCATGCATCTGTAAATAATGCAAAATTTAGACAGAAATACTGGGCTCTGTCTTTGAAGACCACCTCGAGGGGAAATTTTAAATGTGTGGAAGGCTTGGAATCCAGGGCTTACATGTGACTGACCCCATTTTAAACACAACATACAGTGAGTCCGAAGGGAGAAACTGACCATTTCTCTTTATTCTACAAAACCTCCAGCTCTGCAAAGCCACGGTGTTACTGGATTCTGCAGAAATTACCAGTCACTTCCACTCATTTTACCAAGAGGAAGAAAGAAAACGAAAGAAGAGAAAGAAAGGGGAGAAGAGAGAGAGAGAGAACCTCGGCAGATATACATTGGCCCTGCCAATGACTCTCTGTTTAACTTGTAATCAAAACAACTCAAACCCAGTTACTGTTTGCATATCTGCCAAGTTTCTCAATTTCAGCAGTCGGCAGCAGGCCCTCGGTATGACAGGCTGTCTTTCAGATTCCAGCAGAATCTGCCAAAGACCCAGCACAGAGGCAACTGGTAAATTAAGTGCCAGCGAGCAAGGGCATTCCTACACCTTTCCTCTGGGTACACGAAGCAGCGTCCTGGGCCGCTGTCCAGGCCCATGCCCACGCCCTCTTCCCTAGGTCAGTACAACCCGATGCCTGCTGAGCATTAGTCAGTGCATGGATGGAAACAAACCACCAAGTTTTCTTATTAAAAAGAAACCCGGGGAGGAGGAGGGGGGGAAGGAGGACTATTCTGCCAATAGATAAAAAGAGTACTCTCAAATCAAATAGACTGAGAAAAACTCACTTTCAAGTGCCCAACGATATCATGCAATCTATAGATAACATTAGGTATTTAGATTCGCTGCAAAGTGTAATTGAAAATAAAATAGACATTAAATGCATACAGGCACATCTTTAAATCTTGCATTCTAAAAGCTTCTCGTGAAACTAAAGATAAGTCTTCTCTTTTCCTAGCAAAGTGTAAGCTTTTAAAACCCAGCTGATCTTTTGGGGGTGGGGATTGGACTATGAAGGTTTAGCTACATTCACAATTATTGGTGCCGATTAGCATAGCAGATATTAATGAATAAGTATTGTTTTGACTGCAACTTTGACTATAACCTGCTGATTTAATGACTCACACTAAGTTTAGGGAGTTCAGGCTGCAATCTTAATTACGCAAATGTGACCGCGCTCCTGATATTAATAACAGCTAGCATAAATATCAGGACTTGACAGAAACACATAATGAAAGCGGGAGAGACGCTCAAGTTGGTGGGCCTGATGGACACTCCTAAATATGAAAATGATCTCCTGATTTCACCACTTTATCAAGATCTGCTTCTACAGGAAACAATAGGTTTTTTAAAAATCTCTTAGAGGTGGAGCCAGGGCACTGGTACTCAAAATGACAACGCATTAGGGCCGGCCCGGTGGCGCACTGGATAGTGCGCCGCTTGGGAAGCGCGGCGGCGCTCCCGTCCGAGGGTTCGGATCCCACGTACAGACCGGCTCCCGCTCACTGGCTGAGCGAGAGGCGCGGGAGCAACGCCGAGGCTTGCGATCCCGTCGCCGGTCCCAGGTCCGGTACGGGTGCAACACTGAGGGTTGCGATCCGTTGCCGGACACGGAAAAAAAAAGACAAAAAGAAAAAAAAAAAAAAATGACAACGCATTAAAATTTAGCTTAGTGTTTTCAGGTGAAGGGAAAAAATAAACTGGTAAGAAAGAGATGGGGTGGGGAGTGCTGTGGCAGTGGCTTTATTTACTTCTCTACCTGCACTGACACACAGGTGAGGGCTGTCAAGGAAAGGGACCAGGTCTCCTGAGCACCTGCCTGAGTCATGTGTGTATAGGTCTGTGTGTAGCTACAAGGTTCCTGGGAGTGTCTGCAGTGTTCCTGTCTGTGTGCACCCTTGTATGTGTAACCACATGACTGGACTATGGCCACATGTGTGCAGGAGGGAGACCGCATTGCATAAACTAAGGCTGAGCATCCCCTCCTTAGTCCGGTGGGTGAAAAGGCCCTGTTGTGTCCAGTGCCCCTTTTATTTGCAGGAGTTCGGCAGGTGCCGCTCTGCACAGCTACAGAACTGAGAAGGTGGACAGACCACTTTGCTGCAGCCTCTGCTGGGCATCGAGGGCAGTGCCCCATCAGGGTAATTCCAGCTTCTAAGCCCCATGACATTTTCTTTTCCAAGCTTGGGGGCTTCATTTGAGAGGGAAAAAAATGTTTTTAAGCATAACTCACCCATCTGCAGGTTTTCTCTCCTAGCAACATTTCCAAAAGAAAACAGAATTCTAAGTGGCTCCAAGGTTTAACAGCAAGGCCAATTACCTGATGGACATTTCTGGAGGCACAACCACCATGGGAAAGCTGCTAAGAAATTCCAGTCGCCAAATTTTAATTAGCTGACAGGCGAATTCCTGTTAAGTTTCTGTCTTTCAATCAGGGAAGCTATGAATGGGTCTGATCACTTTTTGGGGGCGGGGGGGGAGTGTGTGTGTCTGTGTGTGTGTGTGTGTCCGGGCTTTGATTTCAAACAGAAATGCCCCCTAACCACTTTGCCTCAGTGCCTGGTATTTTCGCCCCTGTTGCTGCCCCAGCCCAAGGCCCACAGCACCTCCTTACAAATCCAGTTTGCTGCCAGCACCTTAATGGTATGCTAACACCCAGAGCTGCCTCAGTTGCAAATCTTCCCTGAAAATGGTATTCAGATTTCTGCATCCCATCGTCGGTACTAGGAGGAAGACGCTGGGGGATTTTTTTTTTTTTTCTTTTATCTTCGCCTGGTCAGACAGGTAAAATAGACTTAACTCTGGTGACAGAAGACACACATCCCCTCCCTGAGGCCTTCTTTGGTCTAAACAGACAGAAAAAAAAGCGTAACGGTGGCCAAGTTAAAATACTGATATTGCCGTTTGCAGAGGATCAGGAGGAGGGGTGGGAGGCAAAGGCCAGGTTCCTTTTACAAAATGCTGTTCTCAATTATTAATTTCTAGCCCTTTGTGCAAACTCAAGACGACACAGTCCCAACATCTTTACTTAGCATGCGGGGGAGGGGGACTCCCCTTTGCTTAAGATAACCGCCTTTTTTTTTACATTTGAAAGTAATGTAAAGTTTACCTTGGGAACAAATGATTAATGAAGTGTTTTCAATGTACCCCAGCTGTTCACCATAATAGAAGAATAATTTGATGTTTGGGATCCTAAAGCCATTTGATGGCAATTGATTTTTTTTTTTTTTAAGAGGGGGGTTGGGGGGAGGGTGATTAAAGGGTTAATATTCAAATCAGAAATTTGCAAGGCCTGCATAATGGGAGCACCACCCTCCTAACAATAGGAATTTTTAACAATATCCAGCCTTGTTAGCAAGAGAGTTACATGCATTGAGGGCAATCAGTGTGTCTTGTCAGTTTCTTTTTATCTACCATCTCCAACCGCCGAGGAGCCGAAATGAAGCACTTTGGAATTATCAATTTCAGCCACATTTGCATAACAAAGCCCCCGAGGAAGAGGCATGATAAATGTGAAGGACCCCTCTTGGAAAAGGAACTGTCAACCGCGCCCCGAAAGATTCTCCGACCGAGCGCATTCCCCCGGACTGCAGTCAGCGAAAAGAAAATGAAAGCATTAAAGAAAGTCATTCTCTCAGAGAGAAAAATCTCCCCCTCTGCACAGAGAGAACTGGATGCAATGACATTATGCATATGAAAATGTCCAGAAAGATGTTTGATTTATGTATGCATTAGATGCAAATTCCATTACGGTGCGCGCGCTGTTGTGTGATTTGGCTCTGAACACATCAGCGCCCTGATCAGATCTGATCTCATTAATTCCGACAAGGAGAGAGAGAGGGAATTGAGAAGAATTTATGGCCTGGACACTTGAAAGAAGTAAATTGTAATTCTGTTTAAAGCTGTAGCGAACCTTTTAAACACCTTTTATTACAGGAAAGCAGCTCTCACTTTCAGACCACTGTAAGGACTGACTTAATCTTGTACGGGGGGCTTCTGGTCTCCATTTGGGGGGGGGAATCTATGACCTTGTTTAGGGGAAAGAAAAAGAAGAGAGAAAAATGTCTCTCTTGGACCAAAATTCAGGGAAAACATCACAATAGTAGGATCAAAGGAGAAAGGATGCCTCTGTGAATAATTGGGGAAACGTTTGGTTTTAAGCATCATGCGTTTTGCTTTGTTTTAGTGGCTTAACATTTTCAAATAAAATATCAAACAGTGAATGGATATTTTTATGGGACTGGGTAACAGATTTACATTGTTAAACCTCTTTAATTGCGTTGCAGATAAAAGTATTACGAAAAATATACGGTGGGAGGTGTGGGAAAGTTGTCTTGAAATTTACACTTGCTGGGACAGTCCATTTCCAGACCAAAATTAACCAGAATAATAATAATAATAACCCAACTGTCAAACAGTTTTAAGAGAAAAATATATTTCTGTAGGGAAAATTCTGGATTGTTTCTCTCTATCGATATACTGATTCTTATCTTGCTCCCAAACAAGATCTTACCAAGTCGTTTCCTCCTTTCAGGAGTGATCATCACCCTTCATGGAGAGATGTCCTATATTTACTTGATAGCGAGTGCAAAGCCCAAAGTGTCTCAATATGTTACTGCATCAAGGAATCATGGTTCCTCCCCCAGCATTCATGACCCCCTGGGGTGCAGCTCTGCCGGCTGGAGTTGTGCTTCCCTGTGCATCTTGCATTTTTGTGAGCCATGATTAACTGTTTTCCCAGGGCCAGAGGTGGGGGCAGAGATGGATTGAATATAGAAAACCTTAGTTACCAATCATGTTTGATTTTAGATGGAAATGAAGATTCCGAGGCAGCATTCTCCCCAGTGCAGCCTACGGCTTCCTGGGGTGACCCACCCCGATAGAAGTCATCGTTGGGTTTAGCAAATGTTGATCCAAATTGATGCAGCAAACTTACACAGGTGAACGCAGATAAACAGCGATTCGGAGGGCAAGGGGGTGTTCAGAACCAGGTGAACCTGTTTAAATGTCACATTTTGTCAAAGGCTAATCCCCATGTCGTTCCTCATTTCCACCCAAACCATAAAAGTATCTCATGTGTGCTGTAGATACAATTATAGATGGAACTCGCACCTGATTTACATTATGCATCTGCGTTCCTGTCCTTCCTTGCTGTACGTGTTTGAGGACACCGGGAATGCGTAGCATCTATTGGTTTGCCCACATTCCAACGTGTAACACCGGCAAATCAGGAAAATAATCGGGTTTTCCTTTGAGAAGAGAGAGAGAGGGGGGAAAAAATTCTTCTTCCTGTGATGTTTTAAAAATTCAAAATTTCTTCATTTATCTCCATGATAGTTCTAACCACACAGTTGAAAGGTATATTTAGGCTGCGGAGATTGTGTTTTAAGAATGTGGAATTTCAAGTTCTCTCACTTGGGGGACTTGAAAGAATTGTGCACATTTTGAATAGGATTGTCTGCAAGTAAGGGGGAAAAAAACTTACCTTGGCATTATACTAGTGCGATTTTTTTTTTCCAAGGTGTTTTAATGTGTCTGGGTATGTGTGAAGGCACGCATTGAAATACTGATCTCGTTTGTTCGCCTTCAATTAAATCATCTCTTAAATGTACATGGAAGGAAATGTACATATTCTATTTCACAAATAATAAGTGGTGGGGAGCAGCTTTTTCATATCTTCGCCTAGTCAGCTAGACTCACACACCACGCACACATGCACACGCACACATGCACGCGCACACACACACACACACACACACACACACACACACACCCAATGAATGGGTAAGGCTGGGTGATTAAGGTCATGCTGTTTGCTCGTCTCTGCCCTGGCTAATGTGATTGAATTGGAACAATACCTTTGAACTCCTCGGCTCTGATCTGCATACTAATTGATCCCAAGTCCTTGACAATGACCTTAGCCGCCATCCACCCATTCCTGCAAAGGCTGCCCGGCCCTGCTCAAAAGTTGCTATCAAAATCCAGCAACAACAAAAAAGTCCCTTTATATAAAGAGAGTCTTTGAGCAGTGTGTTACTCCCTAGCTCCCCCTGCGAGATGCTTTCAGAAATAAAAAGTTATTTGTCCAGGACTGCAAAACAGTTTTAGCTAGGCATGCTTAAGCTTCTAATCGGTAACCTCAAGAGCGAGAAGGAGAGAATCCGGTTTTCAGAACTTATCCCTGTGCTTGTAAAATGAAAACCTGCGAGAATAGATTTTCTTCAAAGTATTTCCCAAAATCGTCTTTGAGATATCAGAAGCCTGCACATAAAACCAGTGGACAGGGCTGGATTCTGCCCATATTTAAAATTGAAATATTTTTTTCATGGTGGATTTCTGTGCATTAATTTTGATTTCTTAAAACATTACATTAAATTATCATTTCTTTTGATGACTAGATTGTTGGTGGCCTCTGATGTGCCTCAATTGGTTTACCTGAGTCCCAGCCCTGCCAGGTGGCTTTAGAGTATCTCTGCTATATTCTTAGGGAAGTGTGGAGGAAAGAAATTATAAAACTGAAAAAGTATATTTTCCCAAACTTATACATATTTACCTATAAATTTAAGTTAGCATAAAAATAAGTGAAAGTATAATATTTCATGAGAACTCTTGCATATCTTGTTGAGATAAAAAGGTGCTGGCATGGACACACACACAAACATACATGCTTTGTAGGTGCCTTTTTAAATTGTGCTGTGCAGTAATGAATTAACTGGAAGACACCAGGTTTCCATTAATAAGCCAAAGTTATATTTTTGGTGTGGCCTTGAAAAGAAAAAAAAATCTCTTCTGGGAAGAAAATTTATCAGAGGAATTTAGTAAAAGCAATGGTGTATCAGTCCTAAACCAAACGCTCAAACAAAACAAAAACACAAAACCTTTTCTCAGATATGAAATCATCTATTATGTAAGACTACAGGATTTCCTTGAAATATGCCATGGGGATAAATTGGAGGAGGCCACCACATTTGGCTATGAAAGAATATATCTTATTGCTGGAATAACTAATCAACTAAAACCAAAGATGCCTTGTTCACTCTTGCCAGCTTCGCCTGGGTCCACCTTGCAGATAGCAAAACAACACAGGTGCAGAACAGTAGGGCCACCTTCTCCCCATTATAGACCCACCATCACCTGGCATCTAACACTCGGCTTCCAGTGCTAGAGGCCAGACACTGGTCCTTTTCAGCTCAGGGCAGCCATAGGTCATGACACTGTAGGTATACCAGGTCCACCGGCACGCTCGGCTTCCACGTTTTTCCATTTCAGTATTTGACACTTTACTGAGAACACGTTGTTCTAAAAAAGAAAGGAGGAAGAAAAAAAACCTAATTTCTCGTGAATTTCAATTACCGAAAAACTTTTGATTTTTTTCTCTTTGGAAAAAAAAAAAATTGGCATACCTCCAGGTTTTAAGAATGTGGTTAATGCAGAGAATGACAGAAAGATAATGATGCATGTGTGTGTGTTTGTGTGTGTGTGTGTTTGTGTGTGTGTGTGGTGTGTGTAAAAAGCTCAGAACATAAGGTTCATATAGGACTGGCTGGGTTTTAAGCCCCAAATAAAGGTTTGTGGTGACATGGATAAGAAAGAGCATTTTGTATTTATGTGTAGAGGATTGTTCTGACAGGTTCCACAGCATGTCTCAGAGCTGACATGTCACAAAAGTGACTCGCAGCATCCTGGAGTTGCACACACATACCAGGAAGCCAGTCTACACTCGCAAACTCACTGTACATAAAGGGTTTTGGAGAGGAAATAAAGAATCATCTTGCAATTGGAAACTACAAGGGGATTTTTTTTCTCCTTTCAGATACACAGAATACTTACCAAACGGGAGCAGAACTTTTTTTTGAAATGTGCAACTGTGTGAAACTTGTCTGGTTTCAGATTTACACAGAAATTTGGAACCATCTTGTTTTCATCCAAACAAATTCAAACTGAAGAACCTCTTAACTAAGCTGGGAGCATATTTGCACCAAGAAACTGATGTTCCTAATTCATTAACCTACGAGCATTTGGTACCAGTTGAGCTTACTAAACGTGCATAGCCCAGTGACTTGTTTTGGTTGTTCCATTTTATTAAGGGCTAATTCTCGACTAACACTGTCCTAGGTATGAGGGGGAAGATAAAAAAAAAAAAAGAATTGATGTGATATCAGCTTGTTATCTGTTCCCTGCCCTTGAGGAACTATTTCAGATTTCCGAGGAGCTTGGTATACATTGTTGGAGCTGAGTAAATGTTTGTCAAATAAGTCAATAAATAAAATTAGAACACTTTAAGTTGTAACATGAGACAGTATATAATTAGAATGCCAAATTGAGTGGTCTAGATCATTCCAACAGGAGTTCAGAGGTCAGAAGAAGCTGTATGGTGAGAATAATCATTCCTTTGGCACAGAACCAAACAATTTAAAAGCTGTCTTGCATCCATGATCACATCCAATCCTTTGCACAGGCCTGCGTGGTGGCTGTGAGCACAAAAGATAAAGTAAGCCCCTGTCCTCGGGGGGCTTCTATTCCAGTCATGGGGCAGGGGGAGAAATAATGCACACTTTGCTACATGGGAGTACGTGCTGTGTAGAAAAATAAATCGTGAAAGGAGGTGTGGAATCCTGTGGAGTCCCAGTGTGCTGTGATGTGTTACTATTATGCATGCAGCAGTTAGGAAAGCCTTCATAAGATAGTGGACATTGTAGTAAGGACAAAAAGAAGCAAGAGAAGAAACCACTTGTCTCTCTGGGGGAAAAGAGATCCAAGTAGAAGGAAGAGCAAGTTCAAAGGCCTGGGGCAGAAGCCTGCCTGCCAGGTTCAGGAAGGGCAAGAAGGACATGTGTTTGGAGCAGAATGATCAAATGAGATGGGGGTGGAGGTAGGGGGAGATCACACAGGAGCTTCAAGGTCATTCAAGGACATTGACTGCTATACCCAGTGAAATGCGAAACCAGTGGAGAGCTGTGAGCACAGGAGTGGCATGATCTGAGGTCCATGATGGGGCCTCTTCTCAAGGCATTTGGGAGGGGTAAATGCCAAAATTCAGGCAAAGATCTTCTCAACTCCCAGTTTAAAAATCACACATGCACATAACCTTTACAGGTTGAATGCAGAACTAGTTTCAGAGGCTCCAGTTTTTTTCCATCTACTAAAAGAAGATAAGTAAATACGAAGCAAAAAAAAAAAAAAAAAAAGACTAGTGGGTTCTCTTATATGTAATACATTCATCTATTTTCTGATTTATGATTATGTTTTTTTAAAATACGTTGGTGAAATGGAGAAGGAAGAAGGAAAGCAGTAGAGATGTTTAATTAGTCCAGTGCGAGGTCACTTTATCCTCTCCCTGTTCTCTCCTGAAAGGCAAGGCTCTTTCAAGGGTCCAGACAATAGAGAGCATTTGTGGAGTGTAGGCTGGCCATCCTCAGTGTCTCAAGAGCCCTGGCTGCTTCCTGGAACCCTGTCCAAAGACGAGTCCAAAGCGTAGCTTGGTCAGTACTTCCTGGCTCTGTCTTACACCCTCTCACTGAACTGGACTGAACCTCAGTTTCCTCATCTGTGAAATGGGAGCTCTAATGCCGATTCCAGATACCTCTAGGGTGTTGGAGGCAACAAGAAGAAATAGTAAATGTGAATGCAATTTGCCAGGTAGAAATGTATTTACATAATTATATATAACTATATGATTAGGTTTCTTAAAACAGGTAGAAAAAATGAAATAAAAACAGTAAATAAAAAGTCTGGTCTATGCTAATTACATACACATATACATGTACATACACATATAC